>NC_063258.1:16281218-16525990 GCF_019578655.1 Ricinus communis
TTGTCAATTTGGTCAAGAACTGTGTTACTTGGAGTTCTTGCAAATTTACAACCTTGATTGTGAACTCGATTATGTCAACCACGTATTCAATTTATGTGATGATTCAATTGATAAGTCTAGGAACCAATTGTAAATTATAGCCACTTCAAATGTGAGTCTTTGAACCAAAAATTGAGCATCCATTACACATTATGCTCATGAATTTTCTTGTTTGAGTGTGCATTGTACTTACTTTTGTTTCTAGAACTTGCTCTGTAATGCTTGTTGTGGTTACATGAATTTTTGAATACCATTAGATGATTTGGGCAACTTAGGATTTCATCACATCTAGCCAAAAGCCTACCCTTTGTTCCCATTAGTCAGCCAGTTTGAGCCGTAACCTTTTCTTCACAATTTACCTAATCACTACGCATACACCATTCTTTACATCTGTCTTTCCTTTCACCTTGTATACTGAGTAATTATGTGTTATGTTTTTGGAATCATAGTGCTTAACATTATTTTTAATTCACTTAATCTTTTCAGCCATTCTTTGATGCTCCTTTCAATTCAAAATTGGATATTCATTCTTATTGTTTATGTCAATAACCACAGCAGCCCCTACATAAGTTGTTGTAATATATATAGTATATATCAAAAAAAAAAGAAAGAAAAAAAAGAAGAAAGAGAAAAAAAGAAAAAAGAACAAAGAATTATTACTTTTTAGCTTTTAGCTCTTCTGAATCTTACTCTTATGAGCATCCTTTACTTCAAATAAGGCTTAGTGAATACTTTTATTGTTTATCACTCAGTTCCTGAAGCATTCAGTTCAATTAAGTGCATAACTTTTCAGTATACTTTACACTTCTATCCAAATATTTGTACCTTTACCTCAGCCTCATTACAACCCTTGATAAGACCCTTTGATTTTGGTATTTAATTATTCACGGTAGTGAAGATGAGATTTATGAGCACGCTTATGGTAAACAGGTTTTGTGTAGCTGCATTGAGGGAATTTTCTTATTTACGTGTAAACACTGTGAGTGATTTGAGAGATTCTTGTGAGGCAATGGTTCTTAGTCTTTAATGTTGGTTCGTTATGTAAGTTGTGTTTCGAGATGATATCATTGTAGTTATTTCTTAAAGGTGTATAACTTGTTAGTTACTTGAGTTTCATTCTTTATATGTTGAATAGGGTTGAGTTGTGAACTTTAGCATGGATTTTGAAGGGTGATTGTTGCTTGTGCATGTATTGAGTTATTGATTGCTTGAGGACAAGCAAAAGCTTAAGTGTGGGGTGATTTGATAGGCATCATATTACACATATTTACATGCCCAATTGTTTACATTCTTGTGCATAATTATCTCGTTTTATGCTAGAATCACCTGTCTTTTGGTTCTTTTCACGTTTCAAGTTGTTATCCAAGGACATTGTCAGCAATCGAGGGAAATATGCGTAATTACGGACCACAATCCATCAAATTGAGCAAGGACTAGCATTTTGAGGGTTGAGCACGGCCTGGACTCCGGCCGTGCTGAATTGTCAAGAAGTTGCCCCTATAAGTGCCATTTTGGCACGGTTTCCGTAGCCACCACGACATTCATTCTGACAAATTGTGGCTGGCTCAAAGACCACCTTAGGCACGGCTTGGAAGAGGTCAACACAATGGAATCGCGAGTTCGAATGGCTGGACTCACTTGCGTCTTGACAGGCCTGACGCTTGACCATTACCGTGCTAAAGGGACTATATAGGCAAAATTGATTTGGTGAATAAGGGTTCGATTTTCTTACTTGATTTCCAATATACACACTCAATTCATTTGTTTCTAGACCTCAATTGTTGACTTTGGGAGATCAATTTCATTAATTGAAGGAAGGATTACACTTGTTTCAACATCGATTTGAAGATCAAGAAAAGATTTGGGAGCATTCAAGAGGCAAATTAGGGTTTGAGACTTTGAATTGGAAAATTAGGGTTTCTCATCCAACTTGAAAGAGAAGGGTGTACATGCTTTCAATTTGCTTTTCCTTATTTGTTTCTTACTTTGTTTTAACTATGAACATGAGTAGCTAGAGCTTTTGAACCCATTGGGGTTTCTATTGTTGATGGATTGTTTGATTTGTTTTGATTATTAAGTTACCAAATTGTAATCCTTCTTGCTTATCGTTTCACTTGAGACGTTGAGTAAAATGTTGTTTAGATTGTTTAATTGGTATTGAGGAATTCGTTAAATAGTCGGAACTTGATTAAGCAAGAACTGGTCAATAACCCTTAGAGATAAGGTTAATTGGCTAGCCGGATTAAGGATTAACAACTCTTAATAGACTTGAATTTAAGCTTCATACTGTGCTGAGATTAATTGTTAGGAATAGATTCCAGCATTTAAGTCCTAGAGTTAGGAATTCGGTGAGCTCGAGAGAGGATCCGAGTTCATTTTAGGATTCAAGCATGGGTAATCATTTTGGTAATCAAGATAATCATCTTTAGTAATTCCATCACAATTAGGTTCCCTTTGGGTTTGCTTTCTTCCTGTATTGCTCCATTATCCTTTCAAATTATTTGACATTTAATTAATTATTTGTTCATATTCAATCATAGCATAACACTTCATTGAGTTGTTCAGACTAGATAACATAGCGAACAGTAGTAACTCTAGGTTCACCCGATCTCCAAGGATATGACCTTGATACTCACTAGTGCTAGGCCGCATCAATAGGTTCACTGCCTTAGTTGTAGGTTGCATCAGTAGCCCATCAGTCCTCGTCCTTCAAGAAGCAAGGAATGATGGAGATCCCAATGGTGCAAATCATGAATAAGAATATCTATGATGAGAACCCATGTAGCACAAGAAATTCTACCTCAACAAGAAAACATAATGATGCAAATCCTACTTGCTCAAGGAATCCTACTTCAATAAGGAGTCCTAATTCCATTAAAAATTCCTAATCCAACAAGGAGTCCTGATGATATTAGGAGTTCAAGCGACAAAAGGAATCCTATTTCCACTAGGAATCCTATTTCCACTAGGAATCCTAGTTTGATTCAAACTCCGAGTGAGATTAGGCTTAATCAAGGTAATGGGCCTCAAGATACTCTTATAACCTCAATCCAACATATGGAGGCATGATCAAGACAAGATAAACCCAAGATAATCAATTCAAGCTATTTGGAGTCCAATATTCAAGAATGGGTTCCATATTACATGTTGCTTAAGCCCAATTATCATGGTTATTATATGGACTAGGGTTGGATGAATTTTGGAAGCATTTGTTCATTTAAAAAAGTCTTTTAATTGTTAGGAGTCTTTTTTTAAGTTATCCTTTTAGTTTAGGAGTTCTATTCCTAGTCATATTGTTATTTGCTTTCTTATTATTATACAATTAGTTTTCTTTAAGGCCTATATAAGCTAGTATGAATTCCTATATAAAGAGAGTTCTTGAATATTCATTATTTTAGAGTCAATTCTCTTCTTTTGTTCTTTATGAACTTGGTGAATTTGTCAAGTGAAGGCTAGGCATTTTACAACTTAGTTTAACCTAAACTTATGTTTATGTTAAACAACCTTTAATTCTTTATAATTAAGGTTCTTAAGTATAAGTTATTTAAGGGTCATCTTGGGAGTTAAACTTTCTTTGCTTGATTAGCTGAAGACATCAACATTGACTACGGGTTCGGCACAAGTTAGCCACGTTTGTATCAATTTGGGCATGCCTTGATTCTCATTATTCCCTCTTTCCTCCAAAAGAATCATTCGCGATCATTCGAAGAATGATATCAGTACACGATCAACTGATTTTCTTTCTTCGCATTCGTTGAAGCATTAAATCAGTGCCTATGATCACTGCTTCCATGCGCTTTCATTCAACACTCGTGTTTATCCTCCTAAATAATACTAAACCATCGTAGTAGATATATATTAGAAAGAGAGACATGAAATAAACAAAAAAAATAAGAATATTGGTAGGATTTCAGATTCGATAAGGAAAGCAATCACAACTTCTTTGTTCTCTTGCATATAGCTAATCATAAGGATCAAATGGAATTGATTTAAAGACAAGAGTAGACAAAGAACACAAGAGAAAGGATGGATGTAAGGATAAGTCTATGCTCGCTAATGCGAGTGTTGATTAAGTCCAAAAATTTCTTCAAAGAACCCATAACTTGATCTCTAGCAAGGAAAAAGACTAAAATAATATGCTCATTAACCTCAAGTATTAAATTGCATGCGGTTTTTATAGTGCAAAAGCCCTCATTCCATAAGAAGAAGAAACTAGATGCTAAATATGAATAAATAAATACAGAAAGATAGATAAACTAAATGCTAAATATGAATAAATAAATACATAAAGATAGAAAAACTAAAGCCAAATCATGAATGAGAGAGGAGTTAACTGGGCAACAACTCTCGTAGTCCTAAATTTTATGAGACAGCTTAACAAAAATAAGGGTGAATTCGTGTGGGGCTACCTAAAAACACTCCGACCAAAATTACTTCATTATTTGCATTTCAAACATAGGAGGGCTTGAATTCTGGATAGTGTTACGCTTGGATTAATTGAAACAGCATGAGTTCTGCCTTACATGCATGGATTTATGTCTCATCTTTCTTGATCATCAAGGTAATCCCCAATGCCACCGGTCAAGCTTGTCAATTGCGCTCCCATATTTCCTTATCCCAATCCTTGTGCCATCAGGAGTCCTCGTCCTTAGAGGAGCAAGGAATGATGGAGATTCCAATGGTGCAAATCATGAATAAGAATATATGTGATGAAAACCCATGTAGCATAAGGAATTCTACTCCAATAAGAAAAGCTAATGATGCAAATCCTACTTGCTCAAGGAATCCTACTTCAATAAGGAGTCCTAATTCCATTAGGAATCCTAATCCAGTAAGGAGTTGTGATGATATTAGGAGTTCAAACGATGAAAGGAATCCTTTTTCTAATAAGAATCCTAGTTCGATTCAAAGTCCAAGTGAGATTGGGCTTAATCGAGATAATGAGCCTCAAGATACTCTTATCAACTCAATCCAACATATGGAGGCATGATCAAGTGAAGCTATTTGGAGTCTAATACTCAAGAACGGGCCACATATCACATGTTACTTAAGCTGAATTGTCATGTTTATTATATGGACTACGGTTTGGACGAATTTCAGAAGTATTTGTTCATTTAAAGAAGTCTTTTAATTGTTAGGAGTCTTGTTTTAAGTTATCATTTTAGTTTAGGAGTTCTATTCCTAGTCTTTTAATTCTTGTTCTTAATGAACCTGGTGAATTTATCAAGTGAAGGCTTGGTATTTTACAAACTTAGTTTAACTTAAACTTATGTTTATGTTAAACAGCCTTTAATTCTTTATAATTAAGGTTCTTAAGTACAAGTTATTTAAGTGTACTGCTGGGAGTTAGAGTATCTTTGCTTGATTAGGTGAATGATCCTTGGTGAAGACATCAACATTGAATGCGAATTTGGCACAAGTTAGCCACGCTCATACCAATCCATCGAAAACAACATGAGTTCCTGTCTTGTTTGCAGGTTCTAGAATAGGAGGTTCGTTTGCCAGAAAGAACGCCCGCCAAGTTCAGATAAGGGAATGCTTCCCCCAACCATTAAATAAAGGAAAGGCTCGACGAAGGAGGGGAGATGCGGCGGGGGAAGGAAAACGCTTTCGGAGATCGAGATTTTATTTGTTTTTCATCGAAAACGAAGAAGGCCGAGGATGGTCTGCCACCTATCAAGATTGTCAATTGCACTCCCATAATTCCTTAAGTCAATCCTTGTGTCATTAGAAGTCCTCGTCCTTAGAGGAGCAAGGAATGATGGAGATCCTAATGGTGCAAATCATGAATAAAAAATATTTGGGTGTGCCTCGGTTTTCATCATTCGCTCTTTCCTCCAAAAGATTCGTCCACGATCATTCGAAGAATGATATCAGTACTCGATCAACTAATTTTCTTTCTTCGCATTCGTTGAAGCATTGGATCAGTACCTATGATTGCCGCTTCTACGAGCTTTCACTCAACAATCATATTTATGCTCCCTAAGTAAAACCAAACCATCATAGAGATTAAAAAGACATCCGCAAAATAAACAAACAAAATGAGAATATAGGTAGGATTTCAGATCCGATAAGGAAAGAAATCATAATTTCTTTGTTCTCTTCCATACAGCTAAGTGTAAGGATCAAATGGAATTGATTTAAACACAATGGTAGACAAAGAACACAAGAGAAAGGAATGGCGTGAGGGATAAGTCTATGCTCACTAGCGCGAGTGTTGATAAGTCCACAAAATTCTTGAAAGAACTCATAACTTGATTTCCTACAAGATAAAAAATCGAAATACTATGCTAATTAGCCTCAAGTATTCAGTTGCATGCGTTTTCTATAGTGCAAAAGCCTCATTTCACAAGAAGAATAAACTAGAAGATAAATATGTAGAAATAAGTAAAGAAAGATGAATAAACTAAAGTCAAATAAAGAACGAGAGAGGAGTTGACTGGACAACAACCTTATATCAGCCAGCTTAACAAAAATAATGGTAAAATCGCGTGGGCCTACCTAAAAACACTCAAACCCAAATTACTTCATTATCTGTATTTCAAACATCAAAGAGCTTGAATTCAACTTTAATTATGCTTGGATTAATCGAAAACAACATGATTTCTCACTTACTCATATGGATTTACATCTCTTGCTTGATCATCAAGCTAAGGCCCAATGCCTCGATCAAGCTTGTCAATTGTATTCTGAGGATTCTTTATGCCAAACCTTGCATCATCAGAATTCCTCGTGCCTAGAGGAACAAGGAAGCATGGAGTCCCAATGGTGCAAATCCTGAATCAAAATATTTGGGCGTGCCTCGATTCTTATTGTTCCCTATTTCCTCCAAATGATTCATCCGCGATTATCTAGAGAAGCCCTAATATTCCAATTTAGGATTTGCACGTGTTTTGATGTTTGGGGGAATGCACGTGTTTTGATGTTTGGGATGCATATAGTTATATAATTTGGGCTTGGGTTTTATTAGGTATGCCTACACGAATTTTACCTTGTTTTCATTATTTTGGTTCAAAACATTTAGGACTACGAGACTTGTGGACCATTCAACTCCTCTTTGTCTAGTATGATGGTTTGGTTTTATCTGGAGAGCATAAACACTGCTATTGAAAGAAAGGACGTGGAAGCGGCAATCATGATTGTTATCAATAAATGAATCAAACTACTTGGAAAGTTAAAGAACACAATGAAATAACATTAAAGAAGGATAAGTAACCTAATTCAAGAGCTAAAAGCTCTTATACCAAATGTTAAAGAACCTCAAAGAACTCTAATCCTTATGAACCCGTGAATCACTAACTTGCAAACCCAAAGAGCAACTTGAAATCAAACCCTAGGATCATCTAATTAGAGTGTAAGATGATCAAGAATTAGAGCCTAAGGAAAACTAAGTTCCTTAAATCCTAATTCCAAGTATGCCACAAGGATAGATCAATTCCTTGATAAGTAAGTTTTGCATTCAAATAAAAATACAAGATACAAGCAATTTTGGCTTGAAAGAAAGTAAAAATTTAATTAATCATAATCTGAAAAATGGAATACGAATTTGATATGTTTTAAAGACATATCCAAAGTCCTAAGAATAATAGAATTAATAAGAACGTGGCTAACTTATGCCAAACCCATATTCAATGTTGATGTCTTCACCAAGGATCGTTCACCTAATCAAGTTAAGAAACTCTAACTCCCAACAAGACCCTTATATAACTTATACTTAATAACCTTAATTATATTGAATTAAAGGTTGTTTAATATAAATAAAAGTTTAGATTAAACTAATTTTGTAAAATGTCAAGCCTTCACTTGATAAATTCACCAAGTTCATAAGGAATAAAAGAAGAGAATTGACTCTAATATAAATAATATTCAACCAAACTTTACATAGAAATTTGTACTAGCTTATATAGGCCTTAGAAAAACCTAATTCTATAATAATAAGGAAGCAAATAACAATAAAACTAGGAATAAAACTCCTAAACTAAAAGGACAACTTAAAACAAGACTCCTAACTATTAAAAGACTTCTTTAAATGAAAAAATACAACAAAAATTAGTCCAACCCTAGCCCACATATATAAACGCGACATTTGGGCTTAAGTACCATGTAATAAGCAACCAATTCTTAAGTATTGGACTCCAATTAGCTTGACTTATTTATTTTGAGCCTATTTTGACTTGTTCATGCCTCCATATATTAAATTAAATTGATAAGAGTATCTTGAGGTCAATTGTCTTGATTAAGCCTAATCTCACTTGGACTTTGGATCTTAACCCAAGCTTCAACTCTTGCTTCATGAACACTCCTAAAGCATCCTTGAACTTCTTCATGTGAGCTCTAGTAATTGATCTATCATATTTGAGTGGCTCATGTACAATCCTAGTTGGATTAGGATTTCTAGCTAGAGTAGGACTCCTCGTGGGACTAAGATTCCTAGTGGAAGTAGGATTCCTAGTTGGAGTAGGACTCCTTGTAGGACTAGGACTCCTAATTCAAGTAGGATTCCTAGTCGAAGTAGAATTCCTTGTGCTTGTAGGATTTGCATCAAGAACTCTTACTTAACTAATCTGATCTAATATGAGTTTCTTTATAAGCTTAGGAAACTTTAACATCTAACCAAATAGGATACTAAGAGCTAAATAAAGCCTTCATAAACTTGGACTTTAAGAACATTAAACAAATCCCATTTAACCTTCATAAACTTGGATTTTAAGAACATTAAACAAAGTCCATTTTTTATGAATTTTATTTGGACTGAAATCTATTAGACTTTCATTGTTAGCCCACTCTTGCATATAACCATTTAAGGACTTTTGAAGCTTTTTGGCCCTTGACCTTATAATTGGACCTTGTGGCACACTTAATGATCCTTAATTGATTCTTTCTTGTTGCCCCTGTCATCAAGCCCAACCAAGTCAACATCTTTCAGCCTTGGTAGATCTATATCATTCCTTCCTTCTTTAGGATGATTCGTCCTCGAATCAAACTCATCACCTACATCAAAAGGACTCAAATCAGCAACATTAAATGTGTCACTCACATTATACTTACCTTGTAAATCAATTTTCTAAGCATTATCGTTGATCCTCTCAAGTACTTGAAATGGTCCATCACCCCTTGGACTTAGCTTTGGCTTTCTTTGATTTGGAAACCTTTCCTTGTGAAAATGCACCCAAACGCTAGTTCCAATCACCAGGTTGGAACACCATTGGCCTTCTTCCTTTGTTAACCCTTTCGGCTACTCTAGTATTTTGCTTCTCAATCCTCTCTTTAACTTATTCTTGTAGTCTTTTAACCAAATCTATCTTAGAAGAATCATTAACACTAACAAGCTTGTTAAGAGGCAAAGGAACTATATCAATAAGAGTTAATGGATTAAAGCCATAAATAATTTTAGATGGAGAACAATGTTTAGTCCTATGAATAGCCCTACTATATGCAAACTCCACATATGGCGAAAGATCCTACCAAGATTGAAAATTCCTAGAAATTAAAGAATGAAGCAGTTGAATCAAAGTTCTATTAACAACTTCGATTTGTCCATATGTTTATTAATGGCAAGTAGTAGAAAATAATAATGCCTAACTTACCCCATAGCACATACCAAAATTGACTTAAGAATTTAACATCCCTATCACTTACAATGGTTCTTGGAACTCCATGCAATCGCAAACTTCCCTAAGAAGCAATTCAATAATGTAAGTAGCATCATCTGTTTTATGGCATGGTATAAAGTGAGCCATCTTACTAAATCGATCCATAAAAATAAATATACTATGTCGGCCCTTCCTAGTCCTAGGCAATCCACGTACAATATTTACAGATAAATTTGTACAAGGAACATCACGAATAGGCAAAGGAGTATTTAACCCATGGGGTTGCAATTTAGACTTAGCCTTTAAACATACAATGCATTGACCACACACCTTATTCACATTACATTTTATGCAAGGTGAAAAGAAATGTTTAATAAGTATGTCATAAGTCTTATGCACCCTAAAATGACCGATTAAACCGCTCTCTTGTGCCTCTTTAACAAGTATCTCATGCAAAGAACAACTAGAAATGCATAGGCGATTCTTTTTGTAAAGATATTCATCAAATACATAGAAATCGTTAAAGGTAGCCCCATTAGCACAAGTATTAAACACATTACCAAAGTTATTGTAATTCAAATACAACTCCTTAATAAACCCAAAACCCAGCAATTTAGAATTAAGAGTATTAAGCGAAGCATACCTTCGGGATAATACATCAGCAACCACATTCTCTTTACCTTTCTTATACTTAATCATATATGGGAATGTCGTAATAAAATCCATCCACTTTGCATGTCTTCAGTTCAACTTGTCTTGCCCTTTGAGATGCTTCAAACTCTCATGATTTGTATGTATGACAAACTCCTTAGGCTACAGGTAGCGTTGCCATGTATGCAAAGCACGAACCAAAGCATAGAGTTCTTTGTCATATGTTGGGTATCGAAGTGTTGCACCATTTAGCTTTTCACTAAAATAGCAAATTGGCCTTTGTTCTTGCATCAATATAGCCCTAACACCAATGCATGTGCGTAGGGTCTTTATTCTTGCATCACATTCAACCTTAAAGGTTTTGTCAAAGTTAGGTAAAATCAACAAATAAGCATTACACAATCTATCTTATAGCAAATTAAAAGCATTTTCTTGTGCATCACCCAAATTGAACCAAATATTCTTTTTGACAATCTCATTCAATGGTGCGGCAATGCTACTAAAGTCCCTAGTGAACCTCATATAAAAACTACCAAGACCATAAAAACTCCTAACTTGGCTAATGTTGGTAGGTGTTGGCAATTCCTTAATTGCTTGCACCTTTTCCTCATCAACATCTAGACCTTTAGAACTAACAACAAAACCAAAAAATATGACTCTATCCATGCAAAATCTACACTTCTTTTTACGAAACAATTTTTCTCTTCTAAGAACATCTAAGACCCTACGCATAGGCATAACAGGATCAGTAAAAGACTTAGAATAGATTAGAATATCATCAAAATATACAACTAAAAATTTACCATGAAATTCATGCAATACATGGTTCATTAACCTCATGAAAGTGTTAAATGTATTAATAAGCCCAAATGGCAGTACAAGCCTCTCATACAGACATACTTAATTTTAAATGATGTCTTCAACTCATCCCTAACTTTCATGCGAATTTGATAATATTCGAAATGGAAATCAATCTTAGTAAAGTAACATACACCATGCAACTCATCAAGCATATCATCTAACCTAGGGAAAGGATGATGATACTTTACCGTTATTTTATTAATTGCATGGTAGTCCACACATATTCTCCAAGTGCCATCCTTTTTCGAAACTAAAATGACCAGAATAGCATAAGGACTTAAGCTCTCTCACACATACCTTTTAGACATCAATTCATCTACTTGCCTTTGAAGCTCCTTTGTCTCCTCTGGATTACTTCTATAGGCTGGTCTATTTAGTATGGCAGCCCCTGGAGTGAAGTCTATTTGATGCTCAATTCCACTTTGAGGTGATAAATCACTTGGCATCTCCTCAGTAAAGACATCAACAAATTCCTGCAAAAGGTTAGCAAATGTATTCGGCAAGGATAGACCAAGTTCAGTAGTGTTCAAGTAAATATCATTATAAGTAACTATAAAGAACAACTTACTTGAGTGAAATTCATGTCCTATCTCACTTTCCCTAGCCAAAAAGCTCCCCATTTTCTTATTTTTCTCTCTAGGCCGAACCTCACTCTCTTTTGTATGTTTAACACTCCTTAATTTTTCTTCCTCAATTTTGCTACTTTCACCCTCACTCCTTTCTCTCTCCAAGTTACATTGGTCATCAGACACTTCTTTTGGAGAAAGAGGTCTCAGTGTGACTTTTCTTCCATCTTTAACAAAAGAGTATCTATTAAGGAACCCATCCTGGACATCCCTTTTATCAAATTGCCATGGCCTACCAAGCAAGATATGGCCAACATGCATTGGCACTACATCACATAACACTTCATATGAATACCTCCCAATAGTGAAAGTCACAATAACCTGCTTATTCACTTTTGTCTCACCACAATTGTTTAACCATAATAATGTATAGGGTTTTGGATGTGGAATTAGATTCAATCCCAATTGCTGATACAACAAAAATAAGAACTACAAACGATTCTTTAAGCTTTCAAGGAGGTCTAGTGACAAGATCCAAGTCCAAAAGGATGCAAGATGCTTTGTTGGACTTAAATTAAGGATATTTGGAGTGTTCAAACATAACAAGGCTTAGCCTAAGGCTTAGGATTGCAAAAAGGGACCAAAATCGTCAATTTAGTGCAATAATTTGCGCTGAACTCAAAGGTCCAATAAAATTCGTTTGAAGCCTTTTTATTTTCATTTTTATTAGGTTTTCTTAAGTTGGGGTGTGATTAGTTGTCATTTGGAGTTACATAATGGATGCACATGATTAGTTATAATTTAGAGTTACAAAATGGATGCACATGATTAGTTGTCATTTAGGAGTTACAAAATGAGTGACATCAATGTAAAAACAACCACTTTTAATGAGTTTTAATGAGGATTAAAGGGGAAAACATAGGAAAGTTCAAAAGACATCCATTTAGGGTTCTTTGTCTTGTTTTGGCTATAAATATCAAAGCCAAATTCATTTGTAAAAATCAGTTGATGAATGATAATCTTTATTTGCTCTTTGTGAGTGTTTTTGCTTAAGTTCTTGCATGAACTTTGAACTTATCAAATTGTTTTTAGTTTGCGGGCTTCTCTAATCAAAATCTTGTGTTTGATTTTTAACTTATCAAATCATACTTGGTTTGTGGCGTTTGGAGTTCAATTCAAGTGCTAGTTTCATTATTAGAACTAGATTTCTCTAACTTCACTTGAGGAGATCCTTGGGTTTTAGAATCATCTTGATTGGAGGGTGTTTTCTTGCATTCCATATGTTTCATAAGTAAATAGTTATTGGTTTATATGGTTGCTAAGATGATGATTTCCTATCATTTGGTATTAGAGCTTGCTTCAAATTGAGGTTTGCTTATCTTTGTGTTTTGTGTGTTATTGAAGTTTCTCATCTTCTTCATTTTTTCTTTATTTATGCCGAATTCTTTTTGTTTCAATTTTTTATCCTTCTAAGTACTCTTTCTTTTTAAAGTTTATACCTTTGTGTTCATAAAATAAATTTTTATTGTCCCTTCTTGTTAATCTCTTTGTGTTATTCTTAATTTCTTTTCACTTTTGTTATTATCATAAAAAAATAAAAACAAATCAAAATATCAAATAAAAAGAAGGTTTGAGTGGCATAAAAAACCTATTCTATTGTTGTCTTTCATTGTTTTCTTATGTCTAGTTACTTTAAATTTGGCCTTACCTAACAACTTGATCTAGACCAACCTTTTCTTTTCACTCTATTGAATTTTCATAATATAATTTGGTTTGTTTAGGTGATTAGTTCATCCAAGAACCTAAAGCAAAAGCAAGAAAGGTAAAAGGCAATAGTGGTAAGACTAGCATTGAGAAAAGCCAAACCTTGAGTGGAACACAAGTGATGTGACATTTTAATTAAGAGAAACACATGAGGGAGTGTTTCTATGGCCATCCTAGGAGACACAATAGGAGATCAAGGCAAGATGGTGTAGATCACAACTTAGGTAGCATCAAAATGAAAATTCCTTCCTTTTAAGGAAAGAATGATCCTGATGTCTATTTGGAATGGGAGCAAAAGGTGGAGATAATCTTCGAATGCCATAACTATTTGGAGAAGAAGGTAAAACTTATCGTCATCTAGTTTTGTGATTACGCTAGTATTTGGTGGCATCAATTCTATAGAGAAAGGAGATGAAATGGAGAAAGACCCATAGGGACATGGATGGAGATGAAACACATCATGAGGAAGAGGTTCATACCTAACCATTATTATAGAGATTTGCATCACTGATTGCAAACTCTAAGGCAAGGAACCATGAGTGTGGAGGAGTACCACAAAGAAATGGAAAAAGCTATGATTAAAGCAAATGTGGAGGAGGATAGAGAGGCTACCATGGCAAGATTCTTGAATGGCCTAAACAAGAATATTATTGATCTTGTGGAGTTGCAACATTATGTGGAGCTTGAGAACATGGTGAATGTGGCCATGAAGATTGAAAGGCAACTCAAGCAAAAAGGTCCAAGTAAGTTTGATTCTAAACTTAATTCGAGTTCTAGTTCTTCTAATTGGAAATTAAATTATAGTAAAAAGGATAATAAATTTGCTAAGCCTAAAGTGGATGAGAATAAGAATAAAAATGAAATAGGTAGCAAAAATAAAGTTGAGAATCAAGCTAATCAATCTAGAAACTTGAAGTGTTTTAAGTGTCTTAGACATGGTCATTATACACATGATTGCCTTAATAAAAGGACCATGATTATTAGAGATGGAATTATTGAATCTGAAAGTGAAAATAAAAATGATGATGAGAATGATGACATGCCAACTTCAGAGGATGTTAGTGATGTTGACTATGCTAAAGGGGATATGTTAGTAATATAACGCACACTTAATTTGCAATGTAAACATGATGAACATGGAGAGCAGCGTAATAATTTGTTTTATACTCATTGTTTAATTGCTAATAAGTTATGTAACACGATTGTTGATAGTGGAAGTTGTAATAATGTTGCTAGTACATTGCTTATGGAGAAATTAAAATTACCAACTACCAAACACCCAAGGCCTTACAAGTTGTAATGCTTGAATGATAGTGGTGTTGTGAAGGTAAATAATCAAGTACTGATTTCTTTTTCCATTGGGAGATATAAGGATGAGGTTCTTTGTGATGTGGTTTCCATGTATGTTGGATATTTTTTGTTGGGAAGACCTTGGCAATATGAAATATGATAGGCATGTGATTTATGATGGGTTCAAGAATCGATATTCCTTGACTATTGATGGACAAAAGTTCAATCTTGGACCATCACCTCCCAAGGCCATTTTTGATGATCAAATGAGAATTAAACAATAATATGAAGAGCCTGAATCTTCATATGGGGAAAAATTTAGGAGGGAGCAAGAAATAGTGAAAAAGTGAGTGTAATGGGAAACACAAGGTGAGAGAAAACAAGGGAGATGAGAGTGAAAGAAAAATGAATGTGTATGCAAAGCTAATTGATATGAGAAAAACACTAACCTTGAGGCAGCCTTTACTTGTACTTATGTACAAGGAAGTTTTGATGATTTCTAATGATCTTAACAAGGATTTGCCAAGTGTTGTTCTTGAGCTTTTGTAGGAATATGAAGACCTCTTTCCCAAAGATGTGCCTAAAGGACTACTACCAATTCGAGGAATTGAACATCAAATTCATTTCATTCTGTGTGCAAGCATACCAAATAGGCCAGCATATAGATGCAACCCCGAGGAGGCAAAAAAAATTCAAAGGCAAGTGAGTGAGCTTATGGATAAGGGGTACGTAAGAGAAATCATAAGTCTGTGTGCGGTTCCTATAATTTTAGTGCTTAAGAAAGATGGTTCATAGAGGATGTGTGTTGATTGTCATGCCATCAATAAAATAACAGTAAAGTATCGCCATCCTATACCTAGCCTAGATGACATGTTGAATGAATAGGTGCTTGTGTGTTTTCTAAAGTGAATTTAAAATATGGATATCATCAAATAAGAATGCATGAGAGTGATGAATGGAAAACTGCTTTTCAAAATGAAACATGGATTATATGAGCGGTTAGTCGTGCCGTTTGGTTTAACTAATACTCCAAGTACTTTTATGTGATTGATGAATCATGTTTTGCGCACTTCCATTAGAAAGTTTGTAGTGGTTTATTTTGATGATATTCTTGTGTATAGCAAATCTTTAGATGAGCATGTAATACACTTAAAGCTTATTTTTAATGTGTTAAGGCAAGAGACATTATATGCTAATCTTAAGAATTACACTATTTGCACTAATGAAATTACTTTTCTTGGATATATTGTTAATGATAAGGGAATTCATGTTGGTCAATTAGAGAGTGGTTAAACCTACTAGCGTGCATGATATTAGGAGTTTTCATGGTGTTGCTAGCTTTTATAGGAGATTCATTAAGGATTTCTCTGCAATTGATGCACCTTTAACTGAATGCATTAAAAAGAATGTGGGCTTTAAGTGGGAAAAAGAATAAGATGATGCTTTTAACTTGCTAAAAGACAAACTTACTTCAGCACCTTTACTTTCTTTGCCTGACTTCGCTAAAACCTTTGAGGTTGAGTGTGATGCAAGTAGAATAGGTATTAGTGGAATCTTGATGCAAGAAAGAAGACCAATTGTGCTCTATAGTGAGAAGCTAAGTGGAGCAAGTCTAAATATTATGAGATTGCATGGAGTTTTAAGGACAATTGTTAGTGACAGATGATGCAATTGATATTGCGGTGTTGTTCTTCAAAGAAATTATAAGAATGCATGGCGTTCTAAGGATAATTGTTAGTGATAAAGATGTCAAGTTCCTTAGCCACTTTTGGAAGACACTTTGAAGCAAGTTGGGAACAAAGCTTATATTCTTAAAAAATTGTCATCCATAAACGGATGGACAAACTGAGGTGGTTAATAGGACTCACTCACAACTATTGAGGGCAATAATTCAAAAAAATTTGAACAATTGGGAAGAATGTTTGCCACATGTTAAGTTTGCATACAATAGGAGTATTCATACTACAAAAAATTGCTCACCATTTAAGGTTGTAAATGGGTTGAATCCATTAACTCATATGGATTTACTGCCATTACCCATTGATAAGGCTAATTTTGAACGCAAGCAAAAAACTGAATTGTTAAAAGCTTACATGAGAAGGTGCATGCTCAACAATATGAAAAGTATCACACAAGGGGAGAAAGAAAGTTGCATTTGAGCCAGATGACTAGATTTGAATCAATTTGAGGAAGGAAAGATTTCCAAGCCAAAGGAACTCTAAGTTAATGCCAAGAGGGGATGGGCCATTCCAAGTTCTTGAAAGAATTAATGATAATGCCTACAAGCTAGATTTTCTAAGTGAGTATGGTAATTTGAGTGCTTCTTTTAATGGTAAGAGAAAATCGTTAACACATTATACTAATTCTTATTCCCTTAAGATGAATCTCTTGTATCCAAGCCAAATTCAATTCTTAAGTAATATCAATTACGTTCCACAAAATTACTCCAAATCTTTTTGTGAATAATTTGATTAACAAGTTATATATGATGATCAAGCATACATAATATGAATGAGCACTAATTGAAATTAAATCATAAATAACATAAGATAAAAATGTAGTTTTTAATTAATTCATCATTGTAAATCTCATACAAAGACTTAGCCAAGACACATATTTAGAGAACAATAAGAGAAAACCAATTGCAACATAGGAAAGGTATATAGAATAAAATCAATAGATAAACCCTTTTTAAGTCTTCTAGCACTTGCTCGGTGTAGAACAACCTTCTTTTCTTGCTTTTTGACTTGGTTTCCTTCTGTGACGACTCTTCAAGATCTACTAAGGCTCCAATTAGACTTTTCAAGCTTCACGCTTTATACCAAACGATCCCAAGTCCTTTTCATGCTCAATTTGAGCCTATAAACATGTATAAAACACACAAAATCAATCATAAATATAAACCAAATAAAAATAACACCTTTATAAACAAATAAGCACACGAACATAGTAAAATCAAATAAATTTAAAACTAAAATAACCTAAAGAACTATGCATATTTACATTGTATCAAACTCCCCTACATTTAGACCTTGCTTGCCCTCAAGCAAGAGTAGATCTTCACGAAAAAGTTAACAAAATTTTCTTCTTCTCCAAAACAAATGTAGTTATCTTAGCAAAACATTTCAATTCCAAAAGAGGTTAAAGAAAAGAAAAAAATTTACCGTTTTATCTCAATTTACTAAAAATAAAACCAATAACACAAAGTCAAGATTCTAACCAAGCTACTTAGCCAAAATATTCATTCTTCAAACTTAGGAATTTTAGAGGCAAAAGGCAACCTAGAGACAATGTTAAGCACACATAACAACTCACTTTTGTCATGGCATTTTTAGACAATTTATTTATAAGCATATCTTCTAGATGTATTCTTTCTGAATGAATACAAATGAGGAGCAAACACAAATGCACACAACTTACTTGAATACATCAATACATCCCTTTCCGAATGATTGCAACTAAGGAGCATACTCACTTGGACAAAACTTACTCAAGATGCATCATATTAAAAGCATTTTCTTTTTTCTTTTTTTTTCTTTTAGTCCTTATCCATTATTGAAAAGCAAGTTTTATACGTATTATGACTATAGTTTTCCTAAGGTTACTCAAAACTTCTAAGAAAACCTAAGCTTGAATGTTTACCACTTTAGCCTTAAGCATAGCTAGCAAATTGACTAAATATTCTTTAGATCTTAGAAATAATAAAAAGGGATAAAAAGGTAAACTTGTAGGAAAAAAAAAAAATAATCTCAATAAAAAATGAAAAATATTTGTAAGATGACTACTTATTAAAAGATAGGAGAAAAATGAAATGTATGATAAATGCAAATATAGCAAAATGAACCAAATACAAATAAACCTAAAATATACTAAAACACAAATAAACCAAATACAAATACTAATAATATATAAATAAGTAAATAAATAAATAAATAAATAAATAAATATATATATATATATATATATCCCTTCCCCCCATTTAAAAATGAAACATTGTCCCCAATGTCATAAAATAAAAACAAATGAAGGCAAGGATAGAAGTACTCCCTCAATCATCCATAAGGGTAGGAGGTGGAGACTTGATCGGATAGCCGGAGCGAGCGAAAAATTAATTTAATTTGTACTCCATTTTGCGTTGCTGACGAGCGAGTTATTTGTTATGAAATTCCATCTCATTTAGTTGATGGTGCATAGTAATCTGCCTATCTATTATTTGATCTCAAATAAAAGGATGGGCACTTAAGGAACCATTGGTGGTACTTTGAATTGGATAAATGAGGAGAAGAACATCACCGGATGGTGGGTATCGGGGAAGTTCCTCTTTCGAAGCACGCTACTCTTCGGATTCTACATAGTTTTGCTCCTCAGCCCGTGGTGGTCCTTCAATTCCCCTCCAACAAGAATGGGAACACAGCATCCATAACTTCTCCTTTACAAAAGCTTGCTTAATAAAATAAGAACGCTCAACAAAACGAACATAGTTATCAAGTTTAAGATTCAAAGCCTTTGCAATAATGGTAATCACATGTCCATGAGTTAAAGGTGCATCCTTACGTGAAGCACAAGCTAACAATTGATTGAACACCCAATAAGTCCAAAACACTTGTTTCTTATTATGAATGCACCACACTAAAAA
The DNA here is from genome assembly GCF_019578655.1 of Ricinus communis. Lineage (NCBI taxonomy): Eukaryota > Viridiplantae > Streptophyta > Magnoliopsida > Malpighiales > Euphorbiaceae > Ricinus > Ricinus communis. The sequence goes on from NC_063258.1 coordinate 16,300,619, forward strand.
CAACTCTTATGCAGAAACTCTATTGAATTCAGTTTTATGAAAAAGAACACATGCAAGCACTTTATGTAGCAACCAATATTTCAAATCTTGATAAACATAGTTCTACCCTTCCTAGAATCGAATGGGTTTTGCAAACTAGTTAAAAACATCTAGAATTCATTCAACCTAAAAGATGACGGGGGATCAAGTCATAAAAGTGTAAGTAAGCCGATGTTTCTTCCCTTGCATGCGAAATTCCAGAATTTGTGAATTTTTAGGATTAACATCTAATGTAGTATAAAATTCGGTAGTTAATTCTACATTGGTATCTTCATGCATAGAAACAAATCTCTTAAACCCACATTGAGTCAAAAATTGATCAAAAGATTCAAGCATACCCACATCATTCGAAAGAGAGTTAGGAATGTACTTACAACCTAAGATTTCCCTAAACTTGATTGATGTGAATTTGGCACCCTCGTCATTTGTAAGGATTAGGAACTTGGCTTTGTAAACTTGGGAAAGATCTTCTTCTTAATGAGGTGTTTCTTCAACGTGTGGCCTCCTAGAAGATGATGCTTTAGTCTTGCCCATGGTGAATGTCGTGCTTGCAAGAATTAGAATTGGAGAGATATGTAGAGAGGAAGAAATGAAAATGGAAAATGAAAATAAGAGAATAGGAAGAGTGGGTAGGGTTTTTGGTTATGAGTAATGTGGAGAGAAAATAAAAGAAAGCCTAAGTATATAAGAAGTGAAAGAATAAGAAAAGATGGAAGATACTGGAAAGTTATGGAAATTCGTTAAATATGAAGATATGTGAGATTGGGTAGTCAAAAGGGTGTATTTATAGATGTAATAAGGGTGTAAGAGGTAGGGGTGTAAGAGATAGTGAAAAGGCGTGTCTAAATGTGAAAGAACATGTGTATTCTTGGAAAAGAAACAACTTTTAAGTTATGAAATTATATTTTGGCAAGGAATAAATAGAATAAAGAGAATTAATGAACAATAAAAAGGAAAAAATATACGATAATGCAAGTATAGGTAATATTAATGTGAGTGAACGAGTCGTCAATGTGTGATGACTCGTCACTAAAGCCTTCTGTGATTAGTCGTCAACGTGTGACAACTTGTCACCTAATCTTTCTATTATGAGTCGTCAACTCGTGACGACTCGCCACCTTACATTTTAAAAACAATGCTATCGCCACCTTACATTTTAAAAACAATGCTAAGGCACTTAAACTAAATAGGCAAAGAAAGTAATCTAAAGCAAAAATAATATGATAAATAAGGGTTAAAAAAAAGTGAAGTAATGACTCTAAGTAAAATGAAATAAAAGCAAAGAATGTAAAAATATATATTAAAGTTAAGGAAATAAATGTGTTAATCTTACCATGCTAAATTTAAGGGTCTATAGCTTGGCCTTACCTCAATTTGATTATGGTGTAGATAGAGGGATAGAGCAGCCCGTATCAATTGCATCACCGATCAAGTAGGGTTTAAGACGATGTCCATTTACCTTAACAATTTCCCTCTTTGCGTTGGCAAGATCAACCGCATCATGAGGATAAACTTTGATAACTTTAAATGGACCCGACCATCGTGACCTCAACTTTCCTGGAAATAACTTAAGTCTTGAATTAAAAAGGAGAACAAGCTAACCTTCATGAAATTCCTTCTTAAATAAATGCTTATCATGCCACAACTTAGTATGATCTTTATATAACTTTGCATTCTCATAAGTATTCATTCTTAACTCATCCAATTCGTTAAGTTGAAGTAACCTCTTCCTACCGGCCTTCCTCAAATCAAAATTCAAAGTCCTTGTTGCCTAATATGCCCTATGCTCTAATTCAATGGGGAGATGACATGACTTCCTGTAAATTAATTGAGAAGGAGTAAGGCCAACTGGGGTTTTAAAGGTCTACCTATACGCCCATAAAGCGTCATCAAGCTTTAATGCCCAATCCTTTCATGAAGAAGACACTGTTTTCTTTAGGATCCATTGAATCTCTCTATTGCTGATCTCAACTTGCCCACTTGTTTGTGGATGATAGGGAGTTGCAACCTTGTATGGTACTCCATACTTCTTTAAGAGAGCCTCAATCATATGATTACAAAAATGGGAACCTCCATCACTAATTAATGCCCTCGGAGTACCAAACCTAGGAAAAATAATTTTCTTAAGCATCTTCTTGACCACTTTAGCATCAATATAACTGTTGGCAATGCTTCCACCCATTTTGAAACATAATCCACCATGACCAGAATATACTTATAGCCTAAAGAGCTAGGAAATGGACCTATGAAATATATACCCCAAACATCAAAGAGTTCGACTTCAAGGATTCCTTTTAAGGGCATCTCATATTTCTTAGTAATGTTGCCCATTCTTTGACATCTATCACATATAAGAACAAACTCTCTAGCATCTTTAAATAAAGTTGGCCACCAAAAACCAGATTGTATTACCTTAGATGCCGTTTATTGCACCGAAGTGTCCTCCAACATCCAAGGAATGACAATGTCTCAAAACATCTTGAGCTTCATCTTGAGGAATGCATCTCCGAATTAAACAATCGACACTTCTCTTGTAAAGCAAAGGCTCCTCCCAATAATAGAATTTAATATCATGCAGAAATTTCTTCCTTTGTCGATAATCTAACTCATAAGGAAGAACACTACTCACAAGATAATTTACAATATCTGCAAACCATGGAAGTTCCTTTGATACCACACTTAGTAAATGTTCATCATGAAATGTGTCATTAATTGGGAAACCATCCTCTTTAGTCCGTCTTGATCAATCCTTGATAGGTGATCCACAACAAGATTCTCACTACCCTTCTTGTCTCTCACTTCCTAATCATACTCTTGAAGCATCAAAATCCACCGTAAAGTCTAGGTTTTACGTCCTTCTTGCTTAGAAGATACTTAAGAGTAGGATGATCTGAATAAACAATCACCTTTTGCCCTACAAGATACGCTCTAAACTTGTCAAATGCATAAAAGATAGCAAGCAACTCCTTTTCTATAGTGGTGTAGTTGATTTGAGCATCATCAAGTAATTTGCTATCATAGTAAATCACATAAGGCTTACCTTCCTCTCTTTGACCCAAAACAGCCCCAAACACAAAGTTACTAGCACCGCAAATTATTTCAAATGGTTTCTCCTAATGAGGTGGTTGCAAGACGGGTGCGGAAACAAGAGCTTTTTTTAAAGTTTCAAATGCACCGAGGCAAACTTCATCAAACTCAAAAATAGCATCTTTAGCAAGTAACTTACATAATGGCCTTGCTATCTTGGAGAAGTCTTTGATAAATCTTTGATAGAAACCTGCATGTCCAACGAAACTTCTTATATCTTTAACACTCTTCGGAGGTGGCAAATTTTCAATTACTTCTATCTTTGCCTTATCAACTTCAATGCCTCTCTTTGAAACTGAATGACCAAGAACGATTCCCTCTTGTGTCATAAAGTGACATTTTTTCCAATTCAAGGGTATTCCATGCTCAATACACCTATCAAGAACTTTAGATAGATTGTCTAGACAGTTGGAAAAATTAGTACCATAAACACTGAAGTCGTCCATAAAAACCTTTACACAATTATCGAGTAGATCACTAAATATTGAAAACATGCATCTTTGGAAAGTTGCAAGTGCATTACATAAACCAAAAGGCATACGCCTAAAAGCAAAAGTACCATAGGGACATGCAAAGGTGGTTTTAGCTTGATCCTCGGGATGAATAGGAATTTGATAGAAACCATTGGGTCCATCCAAATAACAAAAATAAGAAAAGTTGGCTAGTCTCTTAAAGACTTGTTCGATAAAAGGCAATGGAAAATGGTCCTTCCTAGTTGCTTTATTTAATTTTCTATAGTCATTACAGATACACCATCCCGTGACAATTATAATAGGTATTAAATCATTAGATTAATTCCTAACAACAGTTAAGCCTCCCTTCTGTGGTACAACCTGAGCGGGGCTCACCCATTTCTTATCACTAATGGAATATATGATTCCATTATCAAGCAACTTAGTTACCTCTTTTCTCACCACTTCTTTGAGAGTGGGGTTTAACCGCTTTTGACCTTCAATAGAAGGCTTAGCGTGGTCCTCTAAAAGAACTCTATGCATACAGACATTAGGGCTAATACCCTTTAAATCGTTTATAGAATAACCAATGGCATTTTTATGATTAGGCAACTCATCACATAAGGCATCAATATTATCACTAAGCAAAGATGAATTAACAATAAAAGGAAATTTAAAGTTAGAGTCAAGAAATGCATATCTTAGGTTTGACGGTAGGGGCTTGAGCTCCATCTTGACTTCTTCATTTGATGTAGTATCCTTTGGATCATCCTCTCTACTTAAAGGTTCAAATCTTGATGTCCTATGGGAAAGTTGATATGGAGCTACCTCCAAAATCTACTCATTAGCTTCTTACATCCTGGATAGCTCCGTAAAATCTTGCCTCAAACACTCATGAATTACTTCTTCAATACATTCGCCAATAACATCAATAGAATCAATTCTACTTGCCACTTCTACAGGTGTTGACTTCATAATATTCAGCACATCAAATTCCATACATTCATTATCCACCTCTAATGTGATATTTCCTCTCTTCATATCAATAATTGCTCCTACTATCATAAAAAATGGTCTTCCAAACAAAATTGAGATCTCAAGATCTTCCTCCATTTCCAACAAAGTTAGTTGGTATTATAAAGTTCCCCACTTTTGTTAGCATAGTTTCTAAAATGCCAAGTGGATATGTGATAGATTTGTCCGCCATGGAAAGACACATATTAATAGGCTTTAATTCATCCAAATTGAGCCTTTTCTAAATAGAGTAAGGCATAAGACTAACACTAGCACCAATATCACATAAAGCTTTATCAAAATGTGTACCTCCTATTGCACAAGGAACTGTAAATGAACCTGGATCCTTAAGCTTTGGTGGAGACTTAGAGTACATAGCCTTGGATTCTTCAATAAGAGATACTAAGCCATAATCTTCAAGCTTACTCTTATAACTAATAATATCCTTCAAAAATTTACCCCAAGCTGGCATGTCCCTAATAGCATCCACAAATGGTATAGTGATAGTAATTTCCCTGAGATAATCAAGGAATTTACCAAACTGTTTATCCAAGTTATGCTTCATGAACCTTTGAGGAAAAGGAAGAGGTTTAACATCTACTATTGGTTCATCATTCATTGATGGTATGGCATCTTCCTTATTACCTTTCTTTGCACACTCATTATCATCTTTACTTCTAACATCCACTTCCTCAATCTCTACCCCATTATCATCATCATTAACCACTCTCTTTCTCTTATTGATATCCTTTTTAACCTCCTTACCACTGCGCAAGGTAATTACTTGATAAGACTCTTTTTGTACATACTCTGGTTGGCTAGGAAGTTTTCCCAAAGGTTTAGTGTTAGGGGAAGAGGCTTGTTGGGCAATTTGGTTTCAAGGACGCGGTTATGAGTAGCAAGCCGCCCAAGTTTAGAGTTTAGCTACTTAAATTGCTCCTCATTTTGTTTGTTTATGGACATTTGTTGGTTCACAAATTGCTCCATGAGATTTTCAAGAGTAGGTTTAGGATAGGCAGGATTAAAAGTTTGTTTATTTCATGGAAAATCCCGATGGGTATTGAGGTTTGGTATTTAGGTTATATGGAGGGTTTAATTGAGAGGATGGGGTTAGAAACCGGGATGGTTCCTCCATTGAGGGTTATAAGTGTTAGAATTCAGCCCCATTCTTTGGTGAAAACCCCCTTGCATGTAGTTCACATCATCGTTTGTACTTGAATTACATTGAGAATATGAATAGGATCCTCCATAAGACTCATAAGCAATATTAATACTTTCTGAAGAATTAATTTGATTTCTACTTACCAAACTGGTGAGAGCATACCTTTGCATTCAGCATTTTAATTGTGTCAAGCTCCAAAACTCCTCTTGCTTTTGCCATAGTTGTTTCATCACCCATGTATCCTTGAGATGCAAGTTCTTCAAGCTAAGGTAACGACTTCTCTAGCCGTTTTATCCATCCATTTTCCATCGGCTGCTGCATTCACTATATTTCTGTTTTCATTCGTCAGCCCATTATAGAAAATTTGAGGAATCATCCAATCCGGCAAGCCATGATGTAGACATTGCCTTTGGAGTTCCTTAAATCTCTACCAAGCTGAATAGATTGTCTCACTTCCATTTTGCTTGAAAGTAGTGATCTCATTGCAAAACTTGGCCATTTTATATGGCGGAAAATATTTGTGAAGAAATGCTTGCTTCAATTGGTCCCACGTTCTGATTGATTCATTTTGCAAACTAACAAGCCAAAGTTGTGCTTTATCCCTAACCGAAAATAGGAAGAGTCTGAGCCTTATTGCGACATCCGTTACATAATTGATCTTGAAAGTTGCACACAAATTAAGGAAAGTTAATATGTGGGCATAAGGATCTTCCCCTTGTAAACCTCCAAACTGATTATTTTGCACCATTTGGATGATACTTGGCTTGATCTCAAAATTGTTGTTAGCAATAGCCAGAGCCACAATACCTCCTAAACTTCTTGAGATGTCGGGCATTACAAAATCGCTACGTTCTCCTTTCTAGTGAGCCATGTTATTAAAATTTGGTTGGTTCTCTCTTCTTTGCCTTTATTCCCTGCGTAAGGCACGTATAGTTAAATCAATGTTAGGATCAAAGTTCAAATTATTATCACTAGTACTTCTAGTAAGCATGTTAATTCACAATTGATAAATTAAACTAAACAAATAACAATAACAAAAATAAAATATAAAAATGAAGAATATAAAAAGAAAATAAAAAAAAAATAGAAAAAAAACAAAAACAAGGCCTAAAATAACCTTTCTCTATCCTAAGTTAATAAAAATTACTATTCAACTCCCCGGCAATGGCGCCAAAATTTGTAGTGGGACAAATTACATACCCTAGTCTCTAGGACTTAGTATGGAGCAAGAAGGGTGTCGAACACTCGGGAGTTGGGGTAAACTTTGTATTAACTGGTTAGGTACTAAGATGGATAAGCAAAATAAATAAAAATTATAATAGTAATTAAAACAAATAAGGAAATTTAAATACTAACTAATTACTTAAGTATTCACACAAGTTATAACAATATATTTATATGGGAAAATCATAAATCACAATCAAATAAGATCTTTGAACACTATTATCATAAAACATATTGATTGGAAATTAGTATAGTCTTTAAAGGCAATTCTCATTGTCAATTAAAGGTATTTCCTCTTAGAGTCTACATTCATTTTCATGGCAATGCAGAGGTAAGAGAAAATCATTAACACATTATACTAATTCTTATTTTCTTAAGATGAATGCCTTGTATCCAAGCCAAATTCAATTCTTAAGTAATATCAATTACGTTCCACCAAATTACTCCAAATCTCTTTGTGAATAATTTGATTAACAAGTTACATATGGTGATCAAGCATACATAAGATGAATGAGCACTAATTGAAATTAAATCATAAATAACATAAGATAAAAATATTGTTCTTAATTAATTTATCATTGTAAATCCCATACAAAGACTTAGCCAAGACACATATTAGAGAACAGTAAGAGAAAATCAATTGCAAGATAGGAAAGGTATATAGAAGAAAATCAATAGATAAACCCTTTTTAAGTCTTCTAGCACGTGCTCGGTGTAGATCAATCTTCTTTTCTTGCTTCTTGACTTGGTTTCCTTCTAGTTAATTCTCAAAAACTAGAACAAAGTCTTTGCAATGATTTCTAAAATTTAATACTTTTATTAAAAACTATGCTCTATATCTATATTTATTTTCTCGTTCCTAAAACAGAGCCAAAGACACTTATTTTATATGTTTCTAAAGGCTATTATTCGTGTAGAAATGGAAAAAGGCACCTTTTGACATGAAAAGTCACCCTCCTTTGCAGATTCTGTAATTTTAAGGGCATTTTCGTCTACCAGATGACTTTATCACTAGATAGTTTCTTCTTGAAAGTTGTAGAAAATTCTGTTATCTTTCTAGAGCAACTTGAATAACCTCATTTGGATGTCTGTAGACAAAGTTATGACCAAAAGACGAAAACTGCTCAAACTAGGAAAAGTTGCAACTCTTGGGGACTGACTCGTCAAGACGGTGCCGACTCGTCACTCGGGTCTTCTGTGATGACTCGTCAAGATCTACTAAGGCTCCAATTAGACTCTTCAAGCTTCACACTTCATACCAAATGATTCCAAGTTCTTTTCATGCACATTTTGAGCCTAAAAACATGTATAAAACACACACAATCAATCATAAACATAAACCAAATATAAATAACACCTTTATAAACAAATAAGCACACAAACCTAGTAAAATCAAATGAAATTAAAACTAAAATAATCTAAAGAACTATGCATATTTGCATTGTATCATTATATATTTTGTATAATTATGTGGTCTTCTTCTTCTTACAGTTATCCAAATTATTTTCTCCTTGTATATCTATCCATTGAGTACTTTTATACTATTGTAATCTTTTTATAAATTTTATTCAAGAAGCAAGGCTTGATAGTTGGTGGTTGAGCTAGTAAGTGTGATTAAAGGCGAGAGTAAAGTTGGTCAACATTTCTCATTTAAGGAGTCATATACATACTCATTGTAACTTGTACAAAAATATTCATCCTTGTTTCATACCATGGTGGTTATGTACATGTAAAAGGCTATGTTATAAAGTTAATGTTTAAAGGCAAACTTTGTACTTTAACTTATTTAATAATATTTAAGAAAGGTATTTCTAGTTATAGTCATTGTAATGAAACATCATTTTAAAATGAAACATCATTTTAAAAAAATTATCTATTTTTCAGAATTATGATTTTAAATACATTATTACATATACATATGTAAGTGTATTATAATTCAACTAAACTAAAAAGATTTTAGAAAGCATTTGGTTTTAAATGTCCATCTCAGGCTACATGAGATGAGGTGTGACATCTACGTAATCCTCAATGCCACCGGTCAAGCCTATCAATTCCCTTCGCATGATTCCTTATTCAATCATTATGTTATCAGGAGTCCTTGTCCTTAGAGGAGCAAATAATGATGGAGATCCCAATGGTGCATCTCATGATTAAGAATATCTAGGCAATGCCTCGATTCTCACTATTTCCTCTTTCCCCTAAAAGATTCACCTACAATCATTCAGAGAATGATATGAATACTCAATCAATTAATATTCTTTTTTGCATTTGTCTACTCAACACTCTTGTTTATGCTCGCTAAGTAAAACCAAACTATCATATTAGATATAAATTAGAGAGAGAGACACAAAAGAAACAAACAAAATGAGAACATGGTAGGCTTTCAGATTCGATATGGAGATAAATTACAAATTCTCTATTCTCTTGGAAGGGTTCATCTCCTCTTGCTTGCAACTTAGAACGCTTTTGAAGAGGAAGCTTCTCCTTGTGCATATGCAACCACACTCAATCACAATTTGCTACCTTACCTTGTCATGAGGTTGCTAAACATATTCGGCCTTCTCGGAACCATCCAGGTTAGCTCGCTCTTGTAATAGCAAAGGTAATAAATCAAAAGGAGTTAGTGGATTAAAACTATAAACAACTTCAAAAGGGCTACAATAAGTAGATGAATGCACACTCCTATTACATGCAAACTATACATGAGGTAAGCAATCTTCCCAAGATTTGATATTCTTTTTTATAATAGCACACAATAATTCTCCTAATGCTCTATTAACCACTTCGGTTTGACCATCCGTTTACAGGTGACAAGTAGTAGAAAATAATGTTTAGTACCTAACTTAGTCCACAACGTCTTCCAAAAATCGGAGAAAAGTTTTATATCCTTATCACTAACAATAGCCTTAGGCATGCCATGCAAACATACTACTTCTCTAAGGAATAAATAAGCAATATGTGATGCATCATCAACTTTATGACATGTAATAAAGGGTGCCCTTTTACTAAATTTATCAACCACCACATAAATACTATCATTGCCATGCCTAGACCTTGGCAATCCTAAGATAAAATCCATAGAAACATCAATCTAAGGTGAAATAGAAATATGCAATGGAATATACAATTCATGGGGCTTGCTTTTAGACTTAGCACGTAAACAAACAACACAGTTGGCACAATATTTCTCAACATCAACACGCATTTTTTACCAATAAAAGTGCTCATGCAACATATCTAAAGTCTTAGCAACACCAAAATGCCCCATCAATCCTCCCTCCTGCGATTATTTTAAAAATAATCTTCGTATAGAACAATTAGGCACACACAATCGATTATCCTTAAACAAGTAGCTATCATGCCTATAGTATTTATCAAAAGCTCCATGCTCGCATGCATCATACACACTTCCAACATCAGGATCATCAAGATAATGTTCTTTAAGCAATTCAAATCTAATCAATTTAGAATGAAGTGTGTTAATCAAGTCATACCTCTTGGAGAGTGCATCAGCCACCACATTATCCTTACCCTTCTTATATTTGATCACATAAGAAAAAGTCTCTATAAATGAACTCTAAGTTGCATGCCTTTTGTTCAATTTATTTTGACCTTTCAAATGCTTTAAGCTCTCATGATCTGTATGAATTACGAATTCTTTGGGCAATAAGTAATGTTGCCATGTCTCCAATGCCCGCACCAATGCAAACATCTCCTTATCATAGTTGGGATAGTATAAGCTTGCCCCACTAAGCTTTTCACTAAAATAAGCAATTGGCCTACCCTCTTACATCAATGCAGCTCCAATTTCAACATTAGAAGCATCACATTCAATCTCAAAAGTAGAATCAGAATTAGGCAAAGCAAGTAAAGGAGCATTAATCAATTTATCTTTTAAAACATGAAATGCCTATCTTGTGCCTCTCCCAGTTTAAAATCTACATGCTTCTTAATAACCTTAGTTAAAGGGGCAGCAAGGGTAGAAAAATCCCTAACAAATTGCCTATAAAAGCTAGCTAGGCCATGAAAAGATCTCACCTCACTCACACTCTTAGGTGTCGGCCAAAAAGCAATAGCCTTTACCTTTTCTTTATGTACCTCAATCCCATTACCACTAACAACCAATCTAAGAAAAGCTACCTTAGGAGTGCAAAATTCACACTTGCCAAGATTAGCATAAAGCTTTTTTCCTTGCAAGACATCAAATAAAGTCCTAAGATGCTCTAAATGCTCATGCATGGATTTGCTATAGACTAATATGTCACCAAAATATACAACAATAAACTTGCCGATAAAAGGATGCAAAACATGATTCATAAGTCTTATAAAGGTACTATTGCATTAGTTAGCATAAAAGGCATCACTAGCCACTCATACAAACCATAATTAGTCTTAAAGGCAGTTGATATGGACCAACCACCATCACATGGATTTCATAAAGATGGACTTGATGAAGATGAGCAAGAGCATGGAGGAGTTCGGCCAAAGCTTCAAGCCCAAGATCAAAGTCAAGCTATTGAGGCTAAAGACCCAATACAATTGCCTTAAGGCCTAATAACTAGATCAAGATCCAAGAAGTATTAACAAGCCTTAATTCAACACATGCAAGGCCTTGTGAATTCGGCCCAAAAGGAATTATAAGGAGTTCAAGGCTTTAGTTTAAGTGAAGGCCCAACTCAACTTAATGTATTACAAGTCCAAGTGTTTAATGGGCTTACTTAATCATTTATTTGGGCTCAAAAAAACCAAAGCTACTGAATTGGAGCATATGAAGACTTTGGGCCTAACTTAGCTTATGTTTTAAGGCCCATATGCATGACTTTAGTAAATTAGGGTTTCTTCACTTAAGTTGGGCGGCTGCAAATGTTATCTACCCCAGTTAGGATTTTGTTTAAGTTATCTCTTTAGTTAGGATGGTTATCTTTATCCTATATGAGACGTAAATCCTTATTAGTTAAGATTTAGGGTTTTCTAAGGCCTATATAAGGCTAGTACAAACTTTGATATGGGAATTAAGTTGAAACTTGAATGATAATTGGTATTTTTACCTTAAAGCTTGTTTGCTTTGTCTTTATGTTCTTGTGTAGAATGCATGCTTAAGAAATATTCAAGTAGATTTATCATCTTCTTGTGGAGTGTTTCGAAATTGGGATTTAGGAACAAGTTTTTTAAATTCTAATACTTGATCATCTCTCTAAGTAATATGTTTTATAACCTTTTTTAGCGGTTGAACCAAATTATTTCTTGGGGTTTTCATGTTAATGTTTTGGGGGTCCACAATTCAAAAGGGGTTCTCAAGCTTATTCATGGAGGTTCCATATCATTTGGTATCAAAGCTTTGGCTCTATATCAGGTTTTATCCTTTCATATTTTCATTAGTCAATTCTGATTTCTTATGTTTCTTTGTTCTTTCTTTTAATTCAGTTCATGTTATTAGTTCTTTATTTAAGTCAATTGTTAGAGTTCTAACATTAAAGAATATATAGTTTTGGTATTTTAATTTTGTCCTTTTTGTTATTCGTTCATTAAGGTTAGTTATTCTCCATTACATCTTGTTCTTACATTTTTTTTGCTTAATCGTGTTCACTAAGTCTAGTTTTGTGTTCTATTTGTCGTGTCATTTTAATTTTGATTTGTTTTGAGTGTTAAATAAGTGACTTGTGTGTGAAAGATGTATTATCAAAAAGATTGAAATGAGCAACAAAGGGACAACTTGTTCCACACAAGATTTCATATACAAGGCAAGGTGTGTAATGTGATTATTGATAATGGGAGTTGCATTAATGTTGTAAGTACTCTCTTGATTAGTAGATTGGGGCTGCCTACCATACCATACCCACATCCATATAAGCTTCAATGGCTTAATGATTGTGGTGAGGTTAAGGTAAACCAGCAAGCAATTATTTGCTTTTCTATTGGTAAATATCATGATGAGGTCTTGTACAATGTAGTACTATTGCATGCTAGTGAAATTTTACTTGGGAGACCATGGCAATTTGACGATTGGGCAATGCATGATAGGTACCTCAATAGGTATTAATTCACCAAGGATGGAAGAAAGACCATATTGACACCACTTTTATCAAAGGAAGTATATGAAGAAAAATGTAAGATGGAAAAGATGATAGTGGAGGCCAAAAAGAAAAGAAAAAGAGAGTAAAAAGAGTGTTTTAGAGAATGAAATAAAAAAGATTTACAGTAAAGAAAAAGTAGTAAAGAATCGGCCTAGAGAGATAAGTGAAAAGAATGTGAGCTTAATAGCTAGAGCAAGTGAGGTTAGGCAAGCTTTGTATTCTAACCAGTTTATATTTGTACTTTTGTATAGAGGGGCTTATTTTGCCATTAATGACCTTAATCCATCTTTGCCTAGTGTTTTTATTGAAGTTTTGTAGTAATTTGAAGATATGTTTCCCGAGGAGAAGCCAAGTGGTTTACCACCAATTAGAGGTATAGAACATCATATAGACTTCATTCTAGGGGCTGTCATACCTAATAGACCAGCATATAAGACTAATCTGAGTGAGACTAAGAAGATCCAAGGACAAGTGGTGGAATTGCTAGATAAAGGTTATGTAAGAGAAAGTTTGAGTCCTTGTTCCATACACCTGTTATTCTTGTACTAAAGAAAGAATGTGTGTGGATTATTGAGCCATCAAGAAGATCACTATAAAGTATTGTCATCATATTCCTAGGTTAGATGATATGCTTGATGAACTGTATGGTTCTTATTTGTTTACTAAGATTGACTTGAAATCTGGTTATTATCAAATTCGCATGAATGTTGGGGATGATGGAAAACAACATTTAAGACTAAATATGGCTTGTATGAATGGCTTATTATTCCTTTTGGTCTTACTAATGCACTTAGTACTTCCATAATATTGATGAATCATGTTTTGCATGGATACTTGGATAAATTTGTAGTTGTTTATTTTGATGACATTTTGAGTTATTCTAGATCTTTAGATGAACATATTATGCATGTGCGTTTAGATTTAGGTATTCTTAAAAAAGAAAAGTTGTATGCTAAACTGAAGAAGTGTATTTTTTGCATCGAGAAGGTTATCTTTTTAGGTTTTGTAGTATCTAGTCAAGATGTTAAGGTTGATAAGGACAAGGTAAAAGGTACAAGAGAGCACTTAAGAATCGCGAGTGATGTAAGAATCTATCATGGACTTGCGGGTTTCTATGGGAGATTCATTAAGACTGTCAGCACTATAATTGCACATTAAATGAGTTAAGAAAATTTTTGGATTTGTATGGGGTGATGCATAAGAACATGCATTTAATGAACTTAAGGATAAATTGTATAATGAACCTTTGCTTGCTTTACCTAACTTTGATAAGACCTTTGAAATTGAATGTGATGCTAGTGGTATAGGAGTTGGAGCTGTTTTAATGCAGGATCAAAGACCACTAATGTATTTTAGTGAAAAATTAAGTGGGACAGCTTTGAAGTATCCAACATATGACAAGAAATTATATGCTTTAGTTTGAGCTTTGCAAACATGGCAACATAGACCATGAAAGTTTAAAACACTTAAAGGATCAAGATAAGTTGAACCGAAGGCATGCTAAATGGGTAGAATTTATTCAAACATTTCCATATATGATCAAATACAAACAAGGTAAAAAGAATGTGGTTGCAGATGCATTGTCTAGAAGGTATACTTTACTTAATTCACTTACTTCTAAACTATTAGGTTTTGAGTTTATTAAGGGATTGTATCAACATGATGATGATTTTGTTGGATTCTATGCATCTTGTGATAATGGGGCTGCTTTAGATGATTTTTATCTGTTTGATGGTGTCATGTTTAAAAGAAATAGATTGTGCGTTTCTAAGTGTTCTGTAAGGGAATTATTGATTAAGGAAGCACATGAAGGAGGTTTAATAGGTCATTTTGGTGTAAATAGGACCTATGATATGCCGCTTGAACAATTCTTTAGCCTTGTATGAAACAGGGATATGAATAAAATTTATGAGCATTGCATCACATGTAAAAAGGCTAAGTCTAGATTAAAACCGCATAGTTTATGTACTCCATTACCCATTCCTAGTGAACCTTGAATTTGGTATGTATATGGATTTTATGCTTGGATTGCCTAGGACGAGGAAAGGACGTGATCGTATCTTTGTTGTGGTTGATAGATTTAGTAAGATGGCTCATTTTATGCTATGTCATAAAATTGATAATTCCATAAATATTGCTAATTTGTTATTTAAAGAGGTTGTGCATTTACATGGCAATACCTAAAAGCATTGTTAGTGATAGAGATGTTAAGTTTTTGAGTCATTTTTAGCGTGTGTTATTGGGAAAGCTTGGTACTAAGTTGTTGTTTTCTACTACATGTCACCCATAAACCGATAGAAACACTGAAGTAGTGAATAGGACTTTGATTACTTTGCTTAGGGCGATCATTCAAAAGAATGTTAGGACTTGGGAGGATTGTTTACCATTTGTGGAATTTGCATACAATTGGGCTATTCATAGCACTACTCATTGCTCTCCATTTGATATTGTATATGGTTTTAGTCCCCTTATTCCTATTGATTTATTACCTTTACCCCCTAACAAGTTTGTGAGTGTTGATACAAGTACTAAGGCAGATTTGATGTGCAAGCTACAAAAGCAAGTGAAGGAGAGGATTGAAAAGAAAAATGCTCAAGTAGTTAATCGTGTCAATAAAGGAAGGAAGCCTATGATATTTCAAACTGGTGATTGGATTTGGGTGCACTTTCGCGAAGGAGAGATTTCCATATCAAAGGAAGTCTAAGTTGAACCGAAGGGAGATGGTCCTTTTTGAAAAGGATCAATGACAATGCTTATAAAGTGGACCTTCTAGGTGAGTATAATGTTAGTGTTACCTTTAATGTTGCTGATTTGAGTCCTTTTGATGCAGGTGATGGTATAGATTCAAGGACGAATCATCTTAAGGAGAGAGCGAATGATATGGACCAACCACCATTACATGGATTTCATGAAGATGGACTTGATGAAGATGAGCAAGAGCATGGAGGAGTTCGGTCAAAGCTTCAAGCCTAAGAACAAAGTCAAGCTATTGAGGCTAAAGATCCAATACAATTGCCTCAAGGCCTAATAACTAGATCAAGATCCAAGAAGTTTCAACAAGCCTTAATTCAACACATGCAAGGCCTTATGAATTCGACCCAAGAGGAATTACAAGGAGTTCAAGGCTTTAGTTTAAGTGAAGGCCCAACTCAACTTCATGTATTACAAGTTCAAGTGTTTAATGGGCTTACTTAATCTTTTATTTGGGCTCAAAAGACCAAAGCCGATGAATTGGAGCATATGAAGACTTTGGGTCTAACTTAGCTTATGTTTTAAGGCCCATATGCGGGATTTAAGTAAATTAAAGGTTTCTTTACTTAAGTTGTGCGAGCTACACATGTTATTTACCCTAGTTAGGACATCATTTAAGTTATCTTTTTTAGTTAGGATGGTTATCTTTATCCTATATGAGATGTAAATCCTTATTAGTTAAGATTTAGGGTTTTTTAAGGCTTATATAAGGCTAGTACGAATTTTGATTTGGAAATTTAGTTCAAAGTTGAATGATAATTGGTATTTTTAACTTAAAGCTTGTTTGCTTTGTCTTTGTGTTCTTGTGTAGAATGCATTCTTAAGAAATATTCAAGTAGATTAATCATCTTCTTATGGAGTGTTTCAAAATTGGGATTTAGGAACAAGTTTTCTAAATTCTAATTCTTGATCATCTTTTTAAGTAATCTATTTTCTAACCTTTCTCAGGGATTGAATCAAATTTGTTTCTAGGGTTTTGATGTTAATGTGTTGGGGGTCTGTAATTCAAAAATGGGGTTCTCAAGCTTATTCATGGAGGTTCCATATTAGCAGTTTTCCATCTAATCCTTAATTTCATGCGTATTTGATGATATCCAGATTTAAGATTAATTTTAGAAAAGATTTTAGCACCATGTAATTCTTCTAACATATCATCTAATCTAGGAATTGGATGACAACACTTTACTGTAATCTTTTTCATGGCGACAGTCGACACACATCCTCCAAGATCCATCTTTCATGGGCACCAAAAGAATAGGTAAAGACATAGGCTTGTACTCTATTTAATCAACCCTTTGGAAAGCAACTCTTCCACTTGCCATTATAATTCCTTAGTTTCTTCCGGGTTGCTTGATATGCAGGGTGATTAGGTATTTGTGCACCAGGTATACAATTGATCTTATTCTCAATTCCTCTAACAGGCCGCAATCCATGTGGAATCTCCTACGGAAACACATCATCAAAATCCTACGGAAGAGTCTTAATGCTTTGAGGCAAATCCTCAAGCTTAGAGTTAGAAAAGATAACATGGCACCTTTAAAAATAAGCATAAGCATTCTTTTCTTAGGCAAGTAGGCTTTTCATACATCAACCTCTTTGGCATAGAAATTGACTTTTACTCATTTTGTTCACTTTTCACTAGACTCTCCTTTTCTTGTGCCTTACTTTTTTATTATTGTGCAAGCACTCGGACTCTCCTTTTTCCTCTCTTTCGCACACCTCTCATTATTTTTCTCACAGCTCTCCTTTTGCTCGTGCACCTTTTCTTTTTCATGTGCACTCTCATATTTCACGTAATTGAATTTGGTCATTATAGACCTGTTTAGGAGTTAAAGGTACAAGAGTAATAGGTTTGTTTTGAAAAGTAAAAGTATGGCAATTAGTATGAAGAATCTTTCTATCAAACTGCTAAGGATGCTATAACAAGATATGACTAGCTTGCATAGGAATCGCATCATACAAAACTTGATATTTAGAACGTCCTATAGAGGAAAGAAATTAATGCTTGCCTAGTGACCTTAATATCACCATAATTATTCAACCAACGCAATCTATAGGACTTAGGATGTTTAGTTGTTTTCAAACAAAGTTTATCAACTAAACTAGCATTAACAACATTAGTACAACTTCCGCCATCTATAATTATACTACACAATTAATTTGCAATTGTACATTTAGTATCGAATATATTCTCACATTGTACTTCTTCCCCTTTGGCTTATACACTCAAAGCACGCATAGCCATATAAGAAAAGAGTTTATGATTAAGAGCATATTCGACATCCTCCTTTTCTTGTGTGTCATCATCTAAGGCCGGCTCATCATCACTATCATCACCTTCACTCATTATATCACCATTTTCAATGATTGTCATAATTCTTTGATTGGGACATTCGAGCTTGCTTGTGTCCATATCTTTTGCACTTAAAGCATTGGATCTACGATCCCGAACCACTTGCTTTCCCTTTACCTTTACCATCTATGGACTCGTCTTTATTGTAAGTCAACTTGCTGGTACCAAAACTGCTTCCACCCTTTTGATTAGTCTAATTAGATTATTAGAAAACTTAGGTGTAGAGTTACCCGTCTGAACTTGCTTTCTCAACCTTAATAGCACCATGAAGGAGATCTTCCATGTCTACATAAGGTTGTAGCTCGACTAGGTCGGCAATATCTCGGTTAAGCCTATTAAGAAAACGTGCCATTGTTGCCTCCCTATTCTCATCTATGTTGGCTTGAGTCATGACTACCTCTATCTCTTGGTAGATTCATTCAAAGACTTAGTTCCTTGTACAAGTTTCTGAAGTTTGTTATACAATTACCTATATAGTGTGAAAAACAAACTGTCTATGCATGAATCTCTTCATCTTTCCCTATATTGATATTGGATCCTCATCGTTGCACCTTTGAGCTATAACTAATTAATCCCACCATACACTAGCGTTATTAGTAAACTCAATAGAAACAAGTTTTACCTTTTTGTCTCATATGAAGTTATGGCATTATAACACGCGTTTGACCTTAACTTAATGGATCCCAAGTTCCCGTCCTTCCTTCCTTGTCCAAAGTTTTGGTTGGAGGTGCCATCGTCCTCGTTATCATCATCAATCTGATTCTGCCTCCTAGGTAGAGGTGGAGGTGGTGTTCGGTTTGGTTTCTCATCCCTTTCAAGTCTTAACTCATCCAACTGTGCTAAGATCCTTGCGGAAGTGTCTTACATGTACTTCTTCCACAGTCTATCATCATCATGTGTGTCCATGATAACTACCTGCAAGAAACGTTAGAATGAAAATTCACTCCCATACGTGTTTCCTCTCAAGTGTTTAAGCACACACCTTCTAATGCACTCACTATCTCACACCACTTGCCTCGCTCTTAAATTCTTACAAACACTTATCATTTACTAATCACAACTTGTAAATTATCAAAGAGAATTAAGAGTTGTTTTAGAGAAAAAAAAAAGAAAGAATTAGAGTTAAGAAATTTCGGGTAGAATGAAAGAAGAAGAAGTACCTCAATCCTTTGTTCTTAGAATGAGATTGGAGGCTAGGATTGAGAAAAGAAGGCTTGTTTTTGTTCTTGTATAAGAAAGAAAGAAGAAAAGCAAATGACTTTGGTTTTTGATGTGTTTAAGGTTTTCAATTAGAAAAGAAAAGAAGAAACGAATTTGTTTTTTGGTTTTGTTTTTATTTTTATTTTGTGTATCTTGATTAGAAAAAGAGGTAAGAAAGAGAATTATGTTTTAAGGTCTTTGGGTAAGAATGGTTTCGACTAGAGAGGTAAGAATGATAAAGGATACACAACTAAAAAGTCACAACAATCTATTGAAGGAACCCTTAGCTATCAATCAACAATCAACAAAGTTACAATGTTCAAAACAATAAGTCCTTGCAAGAACTTAGAAGGAGAACACTCTCAAGTATCAAATTATAATCAAAGTTAAAGTCTTACAAGATGATTAACCCTTAAGTATTTATAGTGAATACTTAGGGTTTAAACAAACTAATGAGTGTTGTGCCAAATGTAAAGGGTGGCCCATACTTAGAATTAATCTAATAAATATAACTAGAGGCCCAAACTAAACAAGTAATGAAAAGGCCCAAAGATATAGAGTTTTAAAGTAATAAAACACTCAAGGGCCAAAATACATAAAAGTTAAATAAGTAGTAGTTTCAGTCCAAGGGAAATTAATAAAGAGTCAAGCTTCTTGAAGCCCATTCTCATTAACTTGAATCATCAAGACACAATCTGGCTCATTAGGCTTATTTGAGACTTGTTCTTCCATAATGTGAGTTGTCACTAAGGCTTGAGCGAATAAGGCCACTGCATCCTTAATCTTCTTGGCTCTTACTCTTGTGATTGGACCACTCCCCATATATAGAGGATCTTGCTTCGATGGGTTTGTAAAGCACTAGGATCTCCATCACAAGGATTGGCATAAGGAATTATGGGAATGCAATTGATAAGTTTGACCAATCGCATTGGGGTGTGATTTGATGATTTGGTAAGATGAGATACAAATCCACACGCGTAAAGGAGAAATCATGTTGTTTTCAATTAATCTAAGTAGGAATGCATGCGTTTTGATTTTTGGGATGCATATAATTATGTAATTTGGGCCGGGGTGTTATGAGGTATGCCCATAAGAAGAGACTAGAAGTTAAATATGAATAAATAAATAAATAAAGATTAATAAACTAAAATCAAATTAAGAACAAGAGAGGAGTTGACTGGACAATAACTCTCGTAGCCTTAAATTTTATGGCCAGCTTAATAAAAATAAGGGTAAAATTGTTGTGGGCCTACCTAAAAATACTCCTATCTAAATTATTTAATTATATGCATTTCAAGATCAAAGTACTCGAATTTCAGCTTGTATTACGCTTGAATTAATAAAAATAACCTGATTTCTCCCTTACGGCCTTTCGGATTTATGTCTCTGCTTGATCACCAAGCTAAGTGCTAATGCCACTAGTCAAGCTTGTTAATTGCGTTGCCATGATTTCTTACGCCTAAACTTGCTATCAAGAGTTGCTCGTGTGTTCAGAGGGAAGAAGGAAGGATGAAGATTCTAATGGTGCAAATCCCGAGTCAAAAGATTTGGGCATGCCTCTATTCTTGGTGTTCCCTCTTTCCTCCCGAAAGATTCCTCAATGATAATTTGGAGAATGATATCGATACGATCAACTAATTTTCTTTCTTCCCATTCCTCTAAGCATTGGATCGGTGCCTATGATTGCCGCTTCCACCTACTTTCACTTAACACTCGTGTTTATGCTCCCATATAAAACTAAACCAACATACTAGATAGAGAATAGAAAGAGAGACACAAAAGAAATAAAAAAGGGAATATAGGTACGATTTCAGGATCCGATAAGGAAAGAAATCACATGTTCTTTGTTCTCTTCCATGTGGCTAAGCATAAGGATCAAATTGAGTTGATTTAAACACAAGCGTAAACAAAGAACACAAGAGAAAGGAATGATGTAAGGGATAAGTCTATGCCTTTCGCTCACGTGTTGATAAGTCCACAAATTTCTTGAAAGAACCCATAACTTGATTTCCTACAAGGTAGAAAACTGAAATAATATGCTCATTAGCCTCAAGTATTCGGTTGCTTGCGATTTTATAGTACGAAAGCCCTCATCCTATAGGAAGAAGAGGCTAGAAGCTAAATATAAATAAATAAATAAATATTAATAAACTAAAGTCAAATCAAGAACAAGACAAGAGTTGACTGGCAACAAGTCTTGTAGTCTTAAATTTTATAAGCCAACTTAATAAAAATAAGGGTAAAATAGTGTGGGCCTACCTAAAAACACTCATACCCGAATTATTTCATTATATGCATTTCAACATCAAAGCGCTCGAATTTTGGCTTGTATTAGGCTTGGACTAATCGAAAACAACCTAATTTCTCCTTTACGGCGTGGATTTACATCTCTCCTGCTTGATCATCAAGCTAACCCCTAAAGCCATGGTCAAGCTTGTTAATTACATTCCCATAATTCCTTATGCCTAACCTTGCGTCATCAAGAGTCCTCGTGCCCGGAGGAATAAGGAAGGATGAAGATCCTAATGGTACAAATCACGAGTTAGAATATTTGGGCATGCCTCCGTTCGTGAGCGTTTATTTCATCTATAAGATTTCTCCATGACCCTTGAAGAATGATATCAATACATGATCAACAAATTTCCTTTTTCGCATTTGTTAAAGCATTGGATCGGTGCCTATAATTCTTGCTTCCATGCGTATTCACATGACACTCGTGTTTATGCTCCCCATATAAAACAAAACTAACATACTATATAGAGATTAGAAAGAGAGATACAAAAGAAACAAACAAAATGAGAATATAGGTAATATTTTAGATCTGATAAGGAAAGAAATCACAAGTTCTTTATTCTCTTCCATATGGCTAAGCGTAAGGATCAAATCGAATTGATTCAAACACAAGCATCAATAAGAACACAAGAGAAAGGTAGCACAAGTGTTGATAAGTCCACAAATTTCTTGAAAGAACACAATTTGATTTCTGAAGGTAGAAAACTGAAATAATAAGCTCATTAGCCTCAAGTATTCGGTTGCGTGTGGTTTTATAGTGGGAAAGCCCTCATTCTATAAGAAGAAGAGACTAGAAGCTAAATATGAATAAATAAATAAATAAAGATTAATAAACTAAAATGAAGAACTATAGAGGTGGTGGGCAACAACTCTCGTAGTCCTAAATTTTATAAGTTAGCTTAACAAAATAAGGATAAATTGGTGCGCCTATATAAAATACTCCGACCCAAATCACTTTATTATATGCATTTCAAACATCAAGCTGTGAATTCATTTGTATTACGCTTGGATTAATCCAAAACAACATGATTTCTCCCTTGACACATGGATTTACATCTCTCACGCTTGATCATCAAGCTAAGCCCTAATGCCACTAGTCAACCTTGTTAATTGCATTCCCATGATTCCTTACGCCCAACTTTGCATCATCGAGTCCACGTGCCTAGAGGAAGAAGAAATGATGGAGATCCTAATGGTGAAAATCTTGAGTCATAAATATTTGGAGGGGCCTTGATTCTCGGTGTTCTCTCTTTCCTTTAAAAGATTCATCCAGCGATCATTTGGAGAATGATATCAATACACGATGAACTAATTTTATTTCTTTGCAATTGTTGAAGCATTAGATCGGTGCCTATGATTTCCCACTTCCATGCACTTTCATTGAACACTTGTGTTTGCTCCCTATATAAAACCAAACAACCATGCTAGATAGATTAAAAGAAAGACACAAGAAAAATAAAAAATGAGAATATAGGTAGGATTTGAGATCCGATAAGGAAAGAAATCACATGTTCTTTGTTCTCTTTCACATACGATCGAGCATAAGGATCAAGTCAAATTGATTTAAACACAAGTGTAGAGAAAGAACATAAAGACAAGAAAGGAAAGGACGTGAGGAATAAGTCTATGTTCGCTCCTCCAACATGCAAAGGTTACGGAGATGTGGAGTGCAATAAGTCTTTCTCCATACTTATTTCTAACTAAGTCAATTGAAAATGACATCGGCTGAATAAGGTCTTAGTATGGATTCTAGGTAATCCAATAAAGTCCACAAATTTTTGAAAGAACCCACTCATTAGCCTCAAGTATTCGGTTGCTTGTAGTTTTATAGTGTGAAAGCCCTCATTCCATAGGAAGAAGAGGCTAGAAGCTAAATATAAATAAATAAATAAATAAATATTAATAAACTAAAGTCAAATTAAGAACAAGAGAGGAGTTGGTGAGCAACAACTCTCGTAGTCTTAATTTTATGAGCGAGCTTAATAAAAATAAGAGTAAATTAGTGTAGGCCTACCTAATAAAACTCCTAACCCAAATTACCTCATTATATGCATTTCCCAACATCAAAGCGCTCGAATTTCAAGCTTGTATTGATAGTTGGATTAATCGAAAACAACATGATTTCTCACATATGCACTTGGATTTCACGTCTCTCCTGCTTGATCACCATGCTAAACCCTAATGACACCTCAATCTTGTTAATTGTATTCCCATTATTCCTTACGCCCACCCTTGTCATCATGAGTCCTCGTGCCTGAGGAATAAGGAAGGATGAAGATACTAATGGTGCAAATCCTAAATTAGAATATTTGGGCGTCTTTGCGATTCTCGACATTCCCTCTTTCCTTTAAAAGATTCCTCCACGATCATTCAAAAGAATGATTGATACAAACCAAACTAGCATAATGATCCTACTCCAACAGGGAGTCTTGATGATGTAAATCCTACTAACTCAAGGAATCCTAATCAAATAAGGAGTCATGACTCGACTAGGAATCATAATCCTGTAAGGAGTCCTAATGATATTAGGAGTTCAAGCAACGAAAGGAATCTTAATTCAACTAGGAATCCTAATTTAACTAGGAATCCTAGTTCGATTCAAATTGCAAGTCAATGAGCTTATCCAAGACATTTAGGCTAAGGACACATCAAGGCTTGAAGAATTGGATTTAAGTTCAAGGCTCGTTAATCTAATTCAGTTTATTAGGCTTGAATGAGCTAGGGCATGAATTGGAATATATAAAGATTTTGGGGCTAACTTAGCTTATGTTTTGAGGCCCATTTATATGACTTATGTAAACTAGGGTTTTGTTTCTTATTTTGGGTGGCCACATATGTAGTTTAACCTAATTAGGACTTTGTTTAAGTTATCTCTTTTTAGTTAGGAAGGTTATCTTTATCCTCGAACATATGTAAATCTTTATTAGTTAAGATTTAGGATTTTCTAAGGCCTATATAAGGCTAGTATCGAACTTTGATGTAATGAATTAAAATGTCGGAAGTTGAAGTTGAAGTTAAAAATTAAATGGTAATTGGTATTTTTACCTTAAAGCTTGTTTGCTTTGTTTTTGTGTTCTTATGCGAATGCATCCTTAAGAAAATTCAAGTAGATTAAACATCTTCTTGTAAGGAGTGTTTGAAATTGGGATTTAGGAAAAGTTTTCTAAATTCTAATTCTTAATCATCTTTTAAGTAATCTGTTTTCTAACCTTTCTTAGGGGTTGAACCGAATTGGTTCTTAGGGTTTTCATGTTAATGTGTTGTAATTGAAAAAGAGTTCTCAAGCTTAATCATGAAGGTTCCATATCAATGATATCAATACATGATCAACAAAACACAAAAGAAGGGAAGAACGTAAGCAATAAGTCTATGCTCATGACGTGAGTGTTGATAAGTCCATAAAGCTCTTGAAAGAACCTAAAACTTGATTTCCTACAAGGTAGAAAATTGAAATAATATGTTCATTAGGCTTAAGTATTCTATTGCATGTGCTTTTATAGTTTGAAAGTCCTCATTCCATAAGAATAAAAACTAGAATCTAAATATGAATAAATAAAGAAAGAAAGATGAATAAAGTGAAGTCAAATCAAGAATAAGAAAGGAGTTGATTGGTCAACAACTCTTGTAGTTCCAAATTTTATGAGCCAGCTTAACAGAAACAAAAGGAAATTTGCGTGTGTCTACCTAATAACATTCGATCCAAATTACTTCATTATATGAATCCCAAACATAAAACTCTCACATTCTCGCTTGTATTACACTTGGATTTATTGAAAATAACATGACTTCTCCCTTACGGCATGGATTTACATCTCGTCCGCTTGATCATCAAATTTGGGACTACGAGTTGTTAACCAGTCCTTACGGCAATCCTTATGTCATAAGGGGTCCTCGTACCTTGAGGAATAAGGAATAATGGAGATCCCAAATTATATGAACCAGCTTAACGAAAATAAGGGAAAATTCATGTGGGCTAACTAATAACACTCCAAACCAAATTACTTAATTATATGCCTCCCAAAGATCAAAGCGCTCGAATTCTTGATTATATTATGCTTGGATTCATTGATAACATTATGATTTCTCTCTTACGCGCATGTATTTACGTCTCATCTTGCTTGATCTTAAAGCTAAGCCCCAATGCCAACTTGGTCAAGCTTATCAATTGTGTTTCCATGATTCCTTAAACCAATCCTTGTGTCATCATGTGTGCCTAGAGGAATAAGGAATGATAGAGATCCTAATGGCGCAAATCCTGAATCGGAATATTTGTTTATGCTTGATTCTCATCATTCCCTCTTTTCTCTAAAGATTTGTCTGCGATAATTCGAAGAATGATATTAGTACTCGGATCAACTAATTTTCTTTCTTTGCATTTGTCTAAGCATTGGATCGGTGTCTATAATTGCCGTTTCCATGTGCTTTTCTTAAGAGTGGTGTTTATGCTCCCCAAATAAAATCAAACCATCATACTAGATAAAGAGCGATTGACTAATCAATAACTCTCGTAGTCCTAAATTTTCTAAGCTAGAATAAGCGAAAACAGTGGAAAATTCATGTAGGCATACCTAATAACATCTCGGCCAAAAGTACATAACTATATATGTCACAAACATCAAGACGCATACATTCCCACTTGGATTAATCGAAGCAACATGATTTCACGTGTGAATTTGTGTCTCGTCCTACTAGCCCAATGCCACATGTTAAGCTCATCAATTGCATTCCCATGATTCCTTACACCAATCCTTGTGTCACTAGGAGTCCTCATGTCTAAAGGAAGATGGAATGATTGATATGGAACCTCCATGAATAAGCTTGAGAACCCCTAACACATTAACATAAAACCCCAAGAACCAATTCGGTTTAACCCCAAGAAAGTTAAAAGATAGATTCTTATAAAGATGATCAAGAATTATAACCTAAGGAAAACTAAGTCCCTTAAACCCAAATTCCAAGTAGATCAACTCCTTGATAAGTAAGGCCATTCAAACAAGAACATAAACCTAACCTATATCAAAGTTAAACCATATGCATTAGATTTCAAAGATCTAAGGCATGGAAACCTAACCTTCAGATATTAAATTATCAAATCTAAGGCATTAAGAAGATGCCACAATTTAGTATGGATCCTAAATTGATAAGTCGAATTTGAACGCATACAAATAATGAATTGCTTGATAAGTTCGAAATAGCTCTAAACAAGAACTAAGAATAGAGTATAAACTCACAAAATATATTAATCATTAATCAACCAATGAACTTGAAAATTCATACTAGGCTTCAGTAGCCTTTAGAAACCCTAATTCTAAGCTATTAAACATTCTAACTAAGAAAGATAACTAAAACAATGCCTAATACTCCTAAAATACTATGTAAGCGCCCTTTAGGAGTAAGAAGCCCTAGTTTCTTTAAGTCATTACACACGGGCCATCTTTGTGGAGCTAATTAGGCCCAAACTTCAATGTGCTCCTTTATGTTCATTAAGCTCATATTAAATTTATTCAAGTCTAATAAACTGAATTAGATTAATAAGCCTTGAATTTGAATCCAACTCTTCAAGCCTTGATGTGTCCTTAGCCCAAATGTCTTGAATAAGCCCATCGAGCTTCTTTTATCTCCTTAGCCTTGGACTTTGTAATTGGGTCTCCATGGATGTGAAGTGGATCTTGAATCCTAGTTCGATTAGGATTCCCAATGTCATTTGAATTCTTGAATCCTAGTTAGAGTAGGATTCCTTGTCGAATAGGTTTCTTTCGACTGGTAGGATTTGCATCATTAGAATTCCTTGTTCGAGTAGGATTTCTTGTGCTAGATGGGTTCTTATCAATGATGGAGATTCCAATGGTCCAAAATCTTCAATTGTAATATTAGGGTGTGCCTTGATTCCAAATCTAGGTTTGCTAGTGCTGCTCTTCATAAGTCCACAAAGTTCTTTCAAGAATGCATAACTTGATTTCCGTATGGTAGAAACTAAAATAATATGCTCACTAGCCTCAAGTATTTTGTTGCATGTAGTTTTATAGTATTAAAGCCCTAATTCCATATGAAGAAGAAATAAGAAGCTAAATATGAATAAATAAATAAAGAAGGATGAAAAATTAAAGTCAAACTAAGAGCCTGGGAGAGGAGGCATCGGTGTGACTCTTGTTGTCCCAATTTTATGGAGACATTTAACAAAAGCGGAAATCTGCAAGGACCTACCTAATAACAACCTTGACCTAAATTACTTCTTTATATGCATCCTAGCCATCAAAACCCTTGCATTCCCACTAGTATTACACTCGAATTAATCAAAACCCATATGATTTCGACTATCGTGCATGGGTTTATGTTTTGTCTTGCTTGATTATCAAGCTAAGCCCTAGTATTACCAGTCAAGCTTGTCAATTGCATTCCTATGATTCCTTACACCAATCCTTATATCATTAGAAGTCCTTATGCCTAAAGGAGCATGGAATGATGGAGATCCTAATGGTCCAAATCTTGAATTGGAGTATTTGGCTGATTCAAATCTAGCAGATCTTGATAAGTCCACAAAGTTCTTACAAGGATGCATAACTTGATTTCTAAAGGGTAGAAAACTAAAATATTATTCTTACTAGGCTCAAATATTCGGTTGCATGTAGTTTTTATAGTGTGAAAGTCTTAATTCCATATGAAGAAGAAATAAGAAGCTAAATATGAATAAATAAATAAATAAGGATGAATAAACTAAAGTCAAATCAAGAACCGGAGAGGAGTTTAACGTCAACGGCTCTCGTTGTCTTAAATTTTGTGAGCCGAGTTAAGAAAGCAAGGGGAATCTGCAAGGGCATACCTTATAACAACCCGACCCAAATTACTTCTTTATATGCATCCTAGACATCAAAACACTCGCATTCCCATCTCACTATCGCTCATGGATTTACATTTCATCTTGCTTGATTATCAAGCTAAGCCCCAATATTATCGGTCAAGCTTGTCAATTGCATCCTTATGATTTCTTACGCCAATCCCTCGCCATCAGGGAGTCTTCATGCCTAGAGGTACAAGGAACAAGCCTCAATTCTCATCGTTCCATTTTCCTCCAAAAGTTTTATTTGTAATCATTCGAACAATGATATCAATACTCGATCAACTAGTTTTCTTTAACTAGTTTTCTTTCTTCGCATTAGTCCAAGTATTGAATCAATGCCTATGATTGCCACTTCCATGAGCTTTCTCTCAACAATCGTGTTTATGCTCCCTAGATAAAACCAAACTATCATACTAGAGAAAGAGGAGTTGATTGGTCAACAACTCTCATAGTCCCAAATTTTATGAGCTCGGATTAACAAAACTAGGGGAAAATTTATATGGGCATACCTAATAACATTCGGTCCAAGATACATAATTCTATGCATCCTAGACATCAAAACACATGCATTCCACTTGAATTAGTAATCGAAAGCAACATGATTTCTCCGTTATGCGCGTGGATTTGCGTCTTGTCTGCTACATCATCAAGTCAAGCCATAATGCCATCGATCAAGCTTGTCAATTATATTTATGCCGCCAAATAAAACCAAACCATCAAACTAGACAGGAGATTAGATAGTGTGGAATAAAAGAAAGCGAACAAAAGGAGAACATATGAGGGATTTTGGATCTGATAAGGAAACAAATTAGAAGTTCTTTATTTTCTTCCATACAGCTAAGCTGAATTGACTTAAATACAAGAATCGAAAAAGAACACAAAAGAAAGAAAGGATGTAGGCGATAAGTCTATGTTCGCTAACTTAACACAAATAAGGGAGACTTAGTCTAAGCCTACCTAATAATACTCCGACCCAAATTTCTTCTTTATAGGCAGCCCTAACTTCAAAATGCTCACACTGCGCTTGTATTACGCTTAGATTTCATGGTTTCTCCCTTACGAGCATAGATATATGTCTCGTCCTACTTGATCATCAAGCTAAGCACAATGCCATCGGTCAAGCTTGTCAATTAAGTTCCTATGATTCTTTACGTCAATCCTTGTGTCATCAGAAGTCATCGTGCCTAAAGGAACAAGGAATGATGGAGATTCCAATGGTGCAAGTCACGCATCGGAATATTTAGCGTGCCTCGATTCTCATTGTTCCTACTTGCCTCTAAAAGATTTGTCATTATCATTTGGAGAATGATATCAATACATGATCAACTAATTTTCTATCTTCTCATTTGTCTAAGCATTAGATTGGCGCCTATGATTCTGCTTCCGTGCTTTCACTCAAAACTCGTACTTATGCTCCCTAAATAAAATAAAACCATTATATTAGATGGAGATTGAAAGAGGCATAAAACAAACGAATAAAATGAGAAAAAGGTAAGATTTCGGATCCAATAAGGAAAGAAATCACAAGTTCTTTGTTCTCTTCTATATAGCTAAGCGTAATGATCAAATCAAATTCATTTAGACACAAAGGCGGATAAAAGAACACAAAAGAATGAAAGAACGTGAGTGATAAGTCTATGTTCATAGTGTGAATATTGATAAGTTCACAAAGTTCTTGAAAAACCGATCACTTGATTTCCCTCAAGTTATTACACTGAAATAATATGCTAACTTGCCTCAAGTAGCATGCAGTTTTTATATTTTGAAGCCCTCATTCCATAAGTAAAAGAAACTAGAAGAAAATTTGAATAAATAAATAAAGAAATATGGATAAACTAAAGTCAAATCAAGAACTAGAGTAGTTGACTTGGCAACAACTCATGATTCGAATTTTATGAGCCAACTTAACAAAAATAAGGATAAACTAGCATGGGCCTACCTATGCTTGGATTAATTGAAAACAACATGATTTCTCCTTACACGAATGGATTTACGTATCCTCCCGCTTAATTATCTAGGAATCATGAGAACGTAATTGACAAGCTTGACCAGATGGTATTGAGGCTTGACTTGATGATCAAGCGATGCGAATCCACACTCATAAGGAAGAAATCATGTTGCTTTCGATTAATACAAGCGGGAATGCATGCATTTTGATGTTTAAGAGGCATATAATGAAGTAAATTGGGCCGAGTGTTATTATATGCATGCAGCGAAATTAACCTTATTTCCATTAAGGAAGCATGGGTACATAATTGACAAGCTTCACTGCTGGCATTTGAGCATGACTTCATGATCAAGCAGGATGAGAGGTAAATCCAAGCGTGTGATGGAGAAATCATGTTACTTCCGGTTAATCTAAGCGAGAATGCACACATTTTGTTGTTTGGGATGTATATAATGATGTAATTTGGGCCGAACTTTAGCTTATTCATCTTTTTTTATTTATTTATTCATATTTAGCTTCTAGTTTCTTCTTCTTATGGAATGAGGACTTTTGCACTATGAAAATCGCATGCAACCGAATATTTGAGGCTAGTGAGCATATTATTTTAGTCTCCTATCTTGCAGAGAAATAAGTTATGGGTTCTTTCAAGATGTTTATGGACTTATGAAGACTCGTACCTAATAACACCTCGAACCAAATGACATAATTACATGTGTCCCAAACATCAAAATGTATGCATTCCCTTGGATTAATCGTGACAATATGATTTCTTCTTTCACGCATGTGGATGTCTCGTATAAGTAAGTCACACCCTAATGCCACCAATCAAGCATGTCAATTGTATCGATTCTTATGATTGTCGTTTCCATGCGCTTTCAATCAACACTCGATATATGCTCCCTAAATAAAACCAAAACATTAAACTAGGCGGATATTAGATTCGGTGGAACAAAAGAAATGAACAGAATGAGAACATAGGTGGGATTTCATATTTGATAAGGAAAGAAATCACAAGTTCTTTATTCTCTTCCATACAGCTATGCAAAAGGATCAAATTGAATTGACTTAAACACAAGGGTCGACAAAGAACAAAAAAGAAAGGAAGGACGTAAGTGATAAGTCTTTGTGGGATTGGGCTTAATCAAAACAATGGGTCTCAAGATACTCTTATCAACTTAATCCAACATATGGAAGCATGACTAAAACAATATAAGCCCCAGATAATCAAGTCAAGCTATTTGGAGTCTAATACTAAAGAACGGGCCGCATATCACATATTACTTAAGCCCAATTGTCATGTTATTATATGGGCGTGGCTTGGACGAATTGTTAGGAGTTTTTGTTCATTTAAAGAAGTCTTTTAATAGTTAGAAGTCTTGTTTTAAGTTATCCTTTTAGTTTAGGAGTTCTATTCCTAGTATTATTGTTATTTGCTTCCTTATCATTATAGAATTAGATTTCTTTAAGGCCTATATAAGCTATTACGAATTTCTATGTAAAGGGAGTTATTGAATATTGATTATTTTGGAGTTAATTCTCTTCTTTTGTTTTTTATGAACTAGTTGAATTTATCAAGTGAAGGCTTAGTAGTTTACAAACTTAGTTTAATCTAAACTTTTGGTTATGTTAGACAACCTTTAATTCTTTATAATTAAGGTTCTTAAGTACAAGTTATTTAAGGGTCTTGTTAGGAGTTAGATTTTCTTTGCTTGATTAAGTGAACGATCCTTGGTGAAGACATCAACCGAATACGAGTTTGGTAAAAGCTAGCCATGTTCGTGTCAGCGAGAGAGTAGTTGATTGGTCAACAACTCTTATAGTCCTAGATTTTATAAGCCAACTTAACAAAAATAAGGGAAAATTCATATGGGCCTACTTAATAATACTCCAACCCAAATTACTTCATTATATGCATCCTAAATATCAAAATTCTTGCATTGTCACTTGTATTATACTTGGATGAATAAATAACAACATGATTTATCATTTACGCGCATGGATTTATGTCTTGTCTTGCTTAATCTTAAAGTTAAGCCCTAATGCTATCGGTCAAACTTGTCAATTGAGTTCCCATGATTCCTTACGCTAATCCTTATCTCATTATAATTCATCATGCCTAGAGGAATAAGGAATGATGGAGATCCCAATGGTGCCAATCCTGGATTAGAATATTTGGGCGAGACTTGATTCTCAGCATTCCCTCTTTCCTTTAAAAGATTCATCTGAGACCATTCCAAGAATGATATAAATACTCAATCAACTAATTTTCTTTCTTCGCATTTGTCCAAGCCTTGGATCAATGCCTTTGATTGCTGCTTCTACATGCTTTCACTCAACGTTCGTGTTTATGCTCCCTAAATAAAATCACAAGTTCTTTGTTCTTTTCCATACGGTTAAGCTTAAGGATTAAATTGAATAGATTTAAACGCAAGGGTAGATAAATAACATAAAAGAAAGGAAGGACATGAGCTTAGAGGAACAAGGAAGGATGGAGATCCCAATGCTGTAAATCCTAAATCGGAATATTTAGAAGTGCCTCGATTCTCATCGTTCTCTCTTTCCATTAAAAGATTTTTCCATGATCATTTGGAGAATGATATCAATACATGATCAACTAATTTTCTTTCTTTGCATTCATCGAAGTATTGGATCGATGCCTATGATTGCCGCTTTCCATGTGCTTTCACTTAATAATCGTATTTATGCTCCCTAAATAAAACCAAACCATCATACTAGACAGAGATTAGGAAGAAAGACATAAAAGAAATAAACAATATGAGAATATAGGTAAGATTAAGGAGTTTTACTATTCCCTGCATAATTGGTGATTTGCCTATTAGTGGTGCATTGGCTGATTTAGGAGCTAGTATTAATTTGATGCACACTAGTTTGTTTGATAAGTTAGGTTTGAGTGAACCTAAGCCCAGTAGGATCAGCATTCAGTTAGCTAATAGGACTGTTAAGATTCCTAGGGTATTATTGGGTATGTGCTTATTAAGGTAGACAAGTTTATTTTTCCTGTTGATTTTGTAGTTATGGACATGGAACGTAAGAGTACTGTGCCTTTGATCCTGGGTAGACCTTTTCTTGCAACATCTAGGGTTGTTATAGATGTTTGTGATGGAAAGCTTCAGCTTAGGGTAGATGATGAGACCATTACCTTTGACTTAGCTACTAATGGAAATGACTTTCCGTAGGACGCACTTTGAACTATATTACTTTCGATCCTCTTTTGGGGTATGGGTAGACTAAAGTCCTAATCACAGGATTGCATTTCGGCCATTCAGGTTTGTTATCGATTAGGTATCGGTGGGAACATAAGATAAAAGAGTAGGTCTACTCTGCTTTCCTCACGGTAGTCCCTCTTGGAGATCTTGTCAACCGACCGGATATATGTGGATGTTCTATGTTCTCTGTGGATATTCGGATGACATGGTTGAGTCTCATTTGTAGGAAATATTGCTTGATGATCCTTTATAGGTAGCATTACAAGGAGATGAGGAGGAGCTTTCCAACGACCAAGTATTGGAGCAGCTCGCTAGTTTGTTGGCTCCTAAGCCTAGCTGTTCTACTGACCCTTTTCTTTCTCTTGACAGGTCAGGAATGCAAAAAGTAAAGTCTTCTTTTGGAGGACCCCCCGGCCTTAGAATTGAAGGAGTTACCTAAGTACTTGAGCTATGGATTCTTGGATGAGGAAGAAAAGTAGCCTATGATTATTGTAGCAGATTTGACGCCTGAGGAGCAAGAAAAGACTCTAGACTCTCTCAAGAGGTATAAGAAGGCCTTTGCCTACAAGATTGCTGACATTCTCAGGATCAACCCTAGTTTCTGTTCTCATAAGATTTTTATGAAGGATAGCTATAGACCAGTAGTTCAGCCACAGAGGCGGCTTAACCCGAACATGATGGACGTAGTGAAAAAGGAGGTAATTAAGCTCCTTGATGCAGGTTTGATTTATCCTATTTCTGACAATTCTTGGGTGAGCCTTGTGCAGGTTGTACCGAAGAAAGGAGGCATGACAGTAGTTCGCAATGAGAAGGATGAGCTGATACCCACACAAACGGTAATAGGATTCCAAGTTTGCATTGATTACAAGAGGTTTAATGATGCAACTCGGAAATATCACTTCCCTCTTCCTTTCATTGATCAGATTTTAGAGAGATTGGCAGGACATATGTTTTACTGTTTTCTTGATGGCTTTTCAAGATATTTTTATATTCCAATTGCACCTGAAGACCAAGAGAAAACGACTTTCACCTGCCCCTATGGGACTTTTGCTTATAGAAGAATGCCTTTTGGTCTATGCAATGCGCTGGCTACGTTTCAGGCAGTGTATGATGGCCTTTTTTTATGATATGATTGAGGAGTCGATGGAGGTATTTATGGATGACTTATCTGTTTTTGATAATTCCTTTTCTCATTATTTGGCAAATTTAGAATGCATGTTAGCTAGGTGTATTGAGGCTAACTTGGTGCTGAATTAGGAGAAGTATCATTTTATGGTGAGAGAGGGAATTGTTCTAGGGCATAAGATTTCATATGCAGGGATGGAGGTTGATAGAGCTAAAATAGAAACCATATGTAAGTTGCCACCCCTAGTTCTATTAGGGCTATTAGGAGTTTCTTAGGCCATCTTTGGGTTCTATAGAAGGTTTATTAGAAATTTCTTTGAGATTGCTAGGCCTCTTACTGAATTACTAGTTAAGGATGCACCTTTTGTTTCCAATGATATCTTCTTTTGAGTTATTGAAGAAACTATTGACCATAGCCCCTATCATGGCTTCGCTTGATTGGGGATTGCCCTTTAAGCTAATGTGCAATGCTAGTGGTTATGCAGTTGGAGCTGTACTTGGACAGAGGTTTGATAAAAAGTTCCAATTCATTTACTATGCTAGCAAGACTTTGACAGGAGCCCAGAAGCATTACACTACTACAGAGGAGTTGTTGGCTATTGTTTATGCCTTTGACAAATTCAGATCATACCTCATCTTATTAAAGACTATTATCTTCACTGACCATTCAGCTTTGAGGCATTTGTTTAATAAGCATGATACTAAGACGAGATTGATCAGATGGATTTTATTATTGCAAGAGTTCGACATTAAGATCAGAGGTAAGAAGGGCGTAGAAAATTTGGCAGCTGATATGCATCATTTTATACACATTTACATGCCCAATTAATTACATTTTTGTGCATAATTATCTCGTTTTATGCCATAATCACCTGTGTTTTGGTTCCTTTCACGTTTCAGGTTATTATCGAGGGACATTATCAATAATCGAGAGAAATATGCACAATTATGGACTAGAATCCATCAAATTGAGTAAGGACTAGCATTCCAAGGTTGAGCATGGCATGGACTCTGGCCGTGCTGAACCATCAAATAGTTGCCCTTCAAGAGTGCCATTTTGGAACAGTTTCCAAAGGCACCATGGCCTCCACCACGGCGTGGTGGCTCGGCCGACTAGGGCAGGCTTGGAAGAAGTCGCGAGTTGTAGAATCGCGGAGGTCCAACCTCGGACTTTGCTTACTAAGTGTTGATCATTCATTCATCGACGGGCTCTAACCGGAGCACGGCTTGACCATGGCCGTGCTGAATGATTTATATAGGCAAAAGCGATTTGCTGAATTAAGGTTCAATTTTCTGACTTGATTTCACATATACAAGCTTAAACCATCTTATTCTACACTTTAGTACTCGACCTTAAAAGATCATTTCATCTATTGAAGGAAGGATTACAATTGTTTTAACATCAAATTGAAGATCAAGACAAGATTTGGGAGCATTCAAGAGGCAAATTAGGGTTTATTATTTTGAATTGGGGATTCAGGGTTTTTCATCCAGCTTGAAGAAGAAGGATGTACATGCCTTCAATTTACTTTTCTGAATCTATTCTTTACTTTGTGTTGCTTATTAGTATGAATAACTAAATTTGTCAAACCCATTTAGGGTTCCTATATTGTTGGATTGATTTTAATGCTTATGAGATTTTGATTATCAATGCTTGTCTCTTCTTGCTTTCATTATTAATGAGAAATTACTTTATTCATGAGACGTTATGAGTTGTGGTATTCAAATTGCTTTATGTAATTGAATAGCAAGAACTGATTAATGATCACTTAGAGATAAGGGTAATTGACTAGCCGGATTAAGAATTAACAAAGCTTAATAGAGGCTGGTTAAACCTTAATGCTAATCGAATAATCGATCGTTAGGAAGAGATTCCAATTTTAGGTTATTAGGTTTAGGAATTCGGTTATCTCGAGAGGCAGACCGAATTCAGTTAAGAATTTGTCCATGGGTAATTGCAATTGGTAATTAATATAGTCTCTATCTTCACTAAAATCCAACTAGCTTAGGTCCCCTAGGGTTTGCTTTTTCCTTCGATTGTTTTCCTAAATCCTTTCAGATTATTTGACACTTAGTTAATCGTTTGTTCATATTTAATCGTAGCATAATCACTTTATTAATTTTGCTTAGGTTAGATAACATAAGATGTTTGTAGTAGGTCTAGGATTACCCTTTCCGAGAATATGACCTTGTACCCGGCATTTGTGCTAGTCCGCATCGATAGGTTCACTGCCTTGGATTTTAGCTACACAAATAGCTTATCAAGTTTTGGCGCCGGGATTTTTTGTGTGAACTAGAGTGAATTTGTGTTTTGTCAATTTAGCCATATTTATTTTTGTCTTTATTTTGCTTTATTTTATTCTTTTATTGTTTTAACTACTTTTGTTCTTTGGTTGCTACATTCCATTCTTAGGTAGTTTATCATCTAGCTTCGAAATGTCGAAGCGTGATTGGAGAATCGAAAATTTGCTAGACCATCATTGGATGGGACAGACAGTATACTCGGGCCGGCGGTGGCGGCTAACAACTTCAAAATAAAGCCAAATGTGATCCGGATGGTACAGTGAAAGTGTACAGTTTGAAGGGAAACATGGCGAGGATCCCGATGCCCATATAGCCAACTTTTGGAGATATGCGACACGTTCAAGATAATTGGAACTACCGATGATGCCATTCACCGAGATTATTTCCATTTCCTTTAAGAGATAGAGCAAAGAGATGGTTGCAGTCCTTTCCACCGAACACTATCACTACCTGAAAATCCTTGGCTAAAAAATTTCTTTACAAGTACTTTCCTCTAGCTAAGACTGCTAAATTGAGAAATGACATTTCTTCTTTTGTGCAGATGGACGAGAAGACATGTACGATGCTTAGGAAAGGTACAAGGACTTGTTGAGATGTTGTCCATACCATGATCTACCAATATGGATGCAGGTTCAGACCTTTTACAACGGTTTGAACCTTGCTACTAGGCAAATGGTAGATGCTGCAGCAGGTGGAGCACAAAGAAATTAGACCAGCTTTAGATGCCAGTTCAAGTAGCCCAAATAAGCTGCGAGTTTTGTAGCACTACGGTGCAAACTATAATGCGGGAGGTATGTTTGCTAGCCCCTCTACTTCATCTATCGTTTCTGCTGACTATGAATAGGTTAATTACATGCGGAATACACCCGGACAGCATAACAACCCTTATAGAAGCACATACAATCCTGGATGGAGAAATCACCCCAATTTTAGTTGGCGCAACAATACTGGTCAGGGTCCACCAGGCTTTCACAGACTACATCAATAGCTACCACAGCAGCAGCAGCAGGCTGGACCATCAGAGTTTTATGTAGGAGATTGAGGCTTTAATCTTAGTGTTAAGTCTAAAGGTTTATGTTAGTCGAATTATAGCCGTTATACTGTTTAATTTTTGATATAATTTATGTTAACTTGATTTCTTGTTCGAATACTAATTATTCATTGCATTAGGTAATATGAGGGACCGCAATCAATCACGTCGAAAGCAACCGCAACGCTCCGCTACTAGCAAGCGCCCGCGTGGCGAAGGAACATCTTCCTCCACTTCACTAGCACCAGCACCAGCACCTCCACCGCAACAGCAACTAGTCCGAGTACGAAGAGCACCAATTGTGAATCCACTCGCACCTGGTCGTCATCCATTATGGACATTTCTGAATGCAGATAACGAGAGCCGGTTCCAAGTCATGAGATGGAAGCAAGTGATGAGGCTTCAGATGTAGGCATAAACACTCTAGCTGGGTTAGGAATCCTGACATCTGGAATCGCAGATGTCGGGTCTTGGGCTCCTCTAGCTGCTGTCATTGCTGCCTTCAAACAAAATCTGAAAACAAAGATTAGGCCCCCAATGGTTCTATTTATCCTGCAATTTGCATGTCATTACAATGTTATTATATTTTTAAATTTTTAAGAATTTGGGACGTAACTTATATATGATCTATTGACTTCTCCAAGTAGTTTGCCATGTCAGGCATCTTAACAACATAGCATTAAGTTGGGATGCAGGTGCGGAACTTTGTCATTGATTATAATTAAACGACACCCATCTAAGCCCTAAACACCACCAAATAGTGGCATTACTTAAAATTAATTCATTCATCTCCACCTGCACCCTCTAAACTTTCCCTCATTTTCTGACCACATTCTCCCTCACATTCCTTTCTCTGAATTTCTGACCAGTCTCCCTTGCTTTCCTTTCTCTCAATTTCTGACCATATTCTCCTACACTTTCTTTCTTGATTGCCTTCTCACCCTTCCCTTATTTGTTCTCCATATCTCTCTGCCCCACCTCTTACCTGCTCAAATGTCAAAACTTTCACCTTGAACACCCTATGTGTCTGCGTGTGATGCCTGTTTTCTTTAACACAAATGGGACTGTTCCTCTATCTCTGTCTGTCTATTTTTTTTCTTTCTAATCTTTTAGTTCTCAAAACATATGGCTATGGGGTTAGGGTAGGGTGTCAAAAGATAGCTTTACTGTAGGTCGTTCAAAGATGCCACTTTTATGGTTTTCTTATCACAGCCAGGGCTGCTTATCTCATTCTATATTTGTTTCTCCAAGTCTGATGACCAACTCAGTAATTTGCAAATGCTTGAGACCTCTCAGATTCAATTGAATGAAATAAATAATTTACATACTGAACTTATAAGATTTGAAGTATAGGATAAGATTGATAGGTGATCATTATGTCTACAAAATAACCAGCAAGAGAACGATACAGAAAATTCCATTTTGCTGTTCATCTCAAGAACTTTTGCAGTTTTGTATGTTTTTATTTTGAAAAGAAATGGGTTCATCTAGATACTTTTCATTCTTACCTTACCAGAAAAACATTTTTTTTTATCTCTAGTTTTTAGTCTATCCAAGAGATAGTGGAAGCAGATATTCTGATTCCTTATTACTAATATAGAAGACTTCATAATTCTTCCCTGCTAATGCCTTAGCAAAAATGGAAGAGAGTCAGCGGCCTACCGTCAATACAACGATGGTTGTGGTTGCAGTGAATATAGTCTGGCCATGTCCTTCTGGAAGATCATGAATTGATTGCAAAGCAAGGGCAAAAGCCAAAGCCCCTCGAAGTCCTACTCAAATTGATTACTAATTAGTAATAAATAAACAAATTAATGAATGAAAAGGAAGGATACTCCGATGATGGTGATTGTTATTCTTACCACTGTACCAAAGAGCTTTCTGATGCTTTAGAGGTGTTTGACGATGCGCAGGTTGAACCAAATTAAGCAAATATGCACAAGAAAATACATTTGCTGCCCTACAAAGATTTATTTAACATACAACAGAGCATAACAAGATTTAGTAAATATTAAAATGCAGAAGAAATTATGAAAAATAAAAAAGTGATTAATGTTCCAACCTTGCAACTATAATAATTATCTGCAATACATTAAGCAAGTCAAGGAATAACAGCAACTATACACATTAAAGTGGTCACTTTTCAATAAATATTATGCAAGGATACAATCGAGAAATAAATGAATCCAACATGAGACCAGCTATGTTGTTCTATTGCAATATCAAACCCCATATATATGAATCTGCAAATTGGACAGGTGCCTAATTCACTGCCACATATATAGAAATATTTAATCATTTCAAAGAGAAAGTAAATGCTTCCTTACACAAATGTTTCAGCTAGCGAAAATGCAGAAACAAACCGCTGAGAGTTTTCAAACAAATTCGAGTAGCTATAATGTTTCATGACCTAAACAATATATATTTTCCATATCAGTATCAGTGCTCCATTAATAGTGTGTAATGTGTGCACTAAAATTTCCATAATCACCACTTACTATTCCAGTAAACAGTATAGACACAATACCGGAGAGGCCGAGACCTTCAGCAAGCATGTACCTAGGGGGACACAAAATTTAAATTAAAGTGATTAGTCTACCGGATATGAAAAACCAAAACTGTAAGTGAAAGAAGTAGCTGAGGAGATAGCTTACGAGAAATATGGAAAGAGAACGAAAAGGCAACATTCCAAGTTTTGAAGGCTGCAGAAGAG
This sequence comes from Ricinus communis, assembly GCF_019578655.1. Classification (NCBI taxonomy): domain Eukaryota; kingdom Viridiplantae; phylum Streptophyta; class Magnoliopsida; order Malpighiales; family Euphorbiaceae; genus Ricinus; species Ricinus communis. The sequence continues at coordinate 16,341,452 of NC_063258.1, forward strand.
GCTATGAAACAAATAGTTTTGCTAGGTAGGACTGCTTTTTACATTCTAAATCATCAAGCACTTGGCACATGGAAACTAATATAAAAATTACTCACTTGTCAATTTCCAAACCAGCATACTTGAAGAGGTTCTAGGAATTAAGGTTTCACAACACAATTTAACATGTTTGATTTCAGTGTAAGGATATCTGATGTAAATAAAGAAAGATGGATGAAGGATATCAATGCAGATATAAACCCAACTCCCACACCTGTACAGCAATATATAGTGAATTGTCAATCATCTTAAAGAATATTTAAAGATTATATACTATAAAACTAATGAGACATAACTCCATTAAAAGAAAAGAAGATTGTTAACTTCTCTCACTCTCAACCATATTAATATTCATGGGAAATTAAATAGATAATATAAAAATAAAAGTAAGATAATAATTGCTTTTGTGCCTGTGAAAGAATATGGTCTATTACTAAATTTAGTTCATGAAAGAAATGCGTTCCTCAGAATCCAATTGGATTCAAACCAGCATTTTCTATTGCTAGGCCCCAAGGCGATGCAATTGCATCTAATGTATCACATAGACGGATGACAACTTGTAGGTTAGGCCCTAATGCGTACAACGCCATTGACTGGAACTAGAGAACAGTACCCATCATAGTCAAGATTATTGTAATGACACATAACATTGATGGCGTACTCCACAATAACAAGACTCCTAAAGACATCTAACATTGTCGCTACAATTGTTGTCCTAACAGTGCCAAACATTACAAAGATAAAATAATCCTGTAAAAGTAATGTAATTGCGAGTCTGATATCGTAGAATGAGTAAATTTTTTAATATGTGAAAACAATCTCGTAGTATGGGAATATTTATCAATTGGAGAAAACAATCCTGTAATTTTGTTATATTTATGAGTATGAGAAAGCAACCCATTAAATGGATTAATTTTATACTATAAGAAAATAATCTCATAAAAGAGGTATATTTGTCGATATAAGAAGATAACCCCATAAAACGTGTATATTTGTGAATTTGAGAAAACAAGCCCATAATAGTGCTAATAATTTAATATGAGAAAACAACCCCGTAAAAGTGGTAATTTTATCAGTATAAGAAAATAATCCCATAAAATAAATATATTTATGAATCTGAGAAAACAACCCTATAAAAGTAGTGTAATTGCGAGTTTAAGAAAATAGCCTTATAGAACGGGTAAACTTTTTAATATGAGAAAACAACCCCGTAATACAGGGATATTTATCAATCGGAGAAAATAATCCTGTAATTTTGGTATATTTGTGAGTATGAGGAAACAACCCCTTAAATGAGCTAATTTTATAATATGAGAAAACAACCCCGTAAAAAATGGTATATTTGTTAATATAACAAAAAAATTTATAAAACGTGTATATTTATGAATTTGAGAAAACAACCTCATAATAGTGTTAATAATTTAATATAAGAAAACGACCCCAAAAAAATGATATTTTTATCAATATAAAAAAATAACTCCGAAAAATGTGTATATTTATGAATCTCAAAAAACAATCGCGTAAAAGTAGTATAATTGCAAGTTTAAGAAAACAACATCGTAGAATGGGTAAATTTTTTAATAAGAGAACACAGGCTCATAAAAGGGGTAAATTTTTTAATATTTGAAAATAACCTCGTAATACGAGGATATTTATGAATTTGATGAAATAGCCCCAAAATTATGGTATATTTGTGAGTATGAGAAAACAACCCCTTAAATGGATTAATTTTATAATATGAGCCGTAAAAGGGGTATATTTTTCGATATAAGAAAATAATCCCGTAAAATATGTATATTTATGAATTTGAGAAAGCAACCCCAGAATAGTGCTAAAAGTCATATATTTATCAATATAAGAAAATAACCACATAAAACATGTATATTTATGAATATGAGAAAATAACCCCATAAAAATAGTGTAATTGCAAGTCTGAGAAAACAGCCTCGTAGAAGGGATAAATTTTTTAATCGAAAAAAATATTTATCAATCGAAAAAAATAAACCCGTAATTTTGGTATATTTGTGAGTATGAGAAAACAACCCCTTAAATGGGTTAATTTTATAATATGAGAAAACAACCCCGTAAAAGCGGTAGATCTGTCAATATAAGAAAATAACCTCGTAAAAAATATATATTTATGAATTTGAGAAAATAACCCCATAATAGCGCTAATAATATAATATGAGAAAATGTTCCCATAAAAGTAGTATATTTATCAATATAAGAAAATAACCTCGTAAAATGTGTATATTTATGAATTTGAGAAAACAACCCCGTAAAATTAGTGTAATTGCGAGTCTGAAAAAATAGCCTCATAGAAGGGGTAAATTTTTTAATATGAGAAAACAACCCCGTAAGAGGGGTGTATTTATAAACATTAGAAAACAACCCCGTAATACACAGATATTTATCAATCAGAGAAAATAATCCCATAATTTTGGTATATTTGTGAGTATGAGAAAGCAACCCCGTAAAAGTGGTATATTTGGCAATATAAGAAAACAACCCCGTAAAAGTGGTATATTTATCAATATAAGAAAACAACCCTGTAAAACGTGTATATTTATGAATCTGATAAAACAACCCCGTTAAAGTACTGTAATTGTAAGTCTAAGAAAATAGCCTCGTAGAAGGGTAAATTTTTTAATATGAGAAAACAATCCCGTAAGAGGGATATATTTAAATATATTAGCAAACAACCTCGTAATACGGAGATATTTATCAATCGGAGAAAATAACCCCGTAATTTTAGTATATTCGAGAGTATGAGAAAAAAAGCTCCTTAAATGGGTTAATTTTATAATAGGAAAAAATAATCTCGTAAAAGGGGTATATTTGTCAATATAACAAAATAACCTCGTACAACGTGTATATTTATAAATTTGAGAAAACAACCCCATAATAGTACTAATAATTTTATATGAGAAAAAGACCCCGTAAAAGTGGTATATTTATCAATATAAGAAAATAACCCGTAAACATGTATATTTATAAATCTGAGAAAACAATCCCGTAAAAGTAGTGTAATTGCGAGTCCAAGAAAACAGCCTCGTAGAAGAGTAAATTTTTGAATATGAGAAAACAACTCCGTAAGAGGGATATGTTTATAAATATTAGTAAACAATCCCATAATACGGGGATATTTATCAATCGAAGAAAATAACCCCGTAATTTTGGTATATTTGTGAGTATGAGAAAACAATTTCTTAAATGGGTTAATTTTATAATTTTAGAAAATAACCCCGTAAAAAAGGTATATTTGTCAATCTAAGAAAATAACTCTGTAAAAAGTGTATATTTATGAATTTGAAAAAATAACCCCATAATATTGCTAATAATTTAATATGAGAAAATGTTCCCATAAAAGTAGTATATTTATCAATATAAGAAAATAACCTCGTAAAATGTGTATATTTATGAATTTGAGAAAATAACCCCGTAAAATTAGTGTAATTGCGAGTCTGAAAAAATAGCCTCATAGAAGGGGTAAATTTTTTAATATGAGAAAACAACCCCGTAAGAGGGGTGTATTTATAAACATTAGAAAACAACCCCGTAATACACAGATATTTATCAATCAGAGAAAATAATCCTATAATTTTGGTATATTTGTGAGTATGAGAAAGCAACCCCGTAAAAGTGGTATATTTGGCAATATAAGAAAACAACCCCGTAAAAGTGGTATATTTAGCAATATAAGAAAACAACCTGTGTATATTTATGAACGATAAAACAACCCGTTAAAAATCGTAATTGTAAGTCTAAGAAAATAGCCTCGTAGAAGGGTAAATTTTTTAATATGAGAAAACAATCCCGTAAGAGGGATATATTTAAATATATTAGCAAACAACCTCGTAATACGGAGATATTTATCAATCGGAGAAAATAACCCCGTAATTTTGGTATATTCGAGAGTATGAGAAAAAAAGCTCCTTAAATGGGTTAATTTTATAATATGAAAAAATAATCCCGTAAAAGGGTTATATTTGTTAATATAACAAAATAATCTCGTACAACATGTATATTTATAAATTTGAGAAAACAACCCCATAATAGTACTAATAATTTTATATGAGAAAAAGACCCCGTAAAAGTGGTATATTTATCAATATAAGAAAATAACCCGTAAATATGCATATTTATGAATCTAATAAAACAATCCCGTAAAAGTAGTGTAATTGCGAGTCCAAGAAAACAGCCTCGTAGAAGAGTAAATTTTTGAATATGAGGAAACAACTCCGTAAGAGGGATATGTTTATAAATATTAGTAAACAATCCCATAATACGGGGATATTTATCAATCGAAGAAAATAACCCTGTAATTTTGGTATATTTGTGAGTATGAGAAAAAAATTTCTTAAATGGGTTAATTTTATAATTTTAGAAAATAACCCAGTAAAAAAGGTATATTTGTCAATGTAAGAAAATAACTCTGTAAAAAGTGTATATTTATGAATTTGAAAAAATAACCCCATAATATTGCTAATAATTTTATATGAAAAAACGATCTCATAAAAGTGGTATATTTATTAATATAAGAAAATAACTTCATAAAATGTGCATATTTATGAATCTGAGAAAACAACCCCGTAAAAGTAGTGTAATTGCGAGTATAAGAAAATAGCCTCGTAGAAGGGGTAAATTTTTCAATATGAGAAAACAACCCTGTAAGAGAGATAAATTTATAAATATTAGAAAACAACCCTGTAATATGGGGATATTTACAATCAGAGAAAATAACCCCGTAATTTTGGTATATTTGTGAGTATGAGAAAACAACCCCGTAATTGTAGTATATTTGTCAATATAAGAAAATGACCTCGTAAAATATATATATTTATGAATTTGAGAAAATAAACCTGTAAAAATAGTGTAATTGCGAGTCTAAGAAAATAGGCTCGTATAATGGACAAACTTTTTAATATGAGAAAACAACCGCGTAAGAGGGGTATATTTATAAATATTGTAAACGAGCCTGTAATACAGGGATATTTATCAATATAAGAAAATAACCCCGTAATTGTAGTATATTTGTGAGTATGAGAAAACAACCCCTTAAATGTATTAATTTTATAATATGAGAAAACAATCCGGTAAAAGGGGTATATTTATCGATAAAAGAAAACAACCCCGTAAAACGTGTATATTTATAAATTTGACAAAACAACCTCATAATAGTGCTAATAATTTAATATGAGAAAATGACCCAGTAAAAGTGGTATATTTATCTATATAAGAAAATAACCCCGTAGAACATATATATTATGAATATGAGAAAACAACCCGTAAAAGTAGTGTAATTGTGAGTCCAAGAGAACACAACCTTATAAAAAGGGTATATTTATAAATATTAGAAAACCACCCCGTAATACGGAGATATTTATCAATCGGAGAAAATAACCCCGTAATTTTGGTATATTTGTAAGTATGGGAAAACAACACCTTAAATGGGTTAATTTTATAATATGAGAAAACAACCCCGTAAAAGGGGTATATTTATCAATATAAGAAAATAATCCCGTAAAACGTGTATGTTTATGACTTTGAAAAAACAACCCCATAATAGTGCTAATAATTTAATATGAGAAAACAACCCCGTCAAAGTAATATATTTATCAATATAAGAAAGTAACCCCGTAAACATATATATTTATGAATCTGAGAAAAATAATCCCGAAAAAGTAGTGTAATTGCGAGTCTAAGAAAACAGCCTCGTAGAAGGATAAATTTTTTAATATGAGAAAACAACCCCGTAAGAGGGGTATATTTATAAATATTAGAAAACAACCCCATAATACACGGATATTTATCAATCAGAGAAAATAATCCCGTAATTTCGGTATATTTGTGAGTATGGGAGAACAACACCTTAAATGGGTTAATTTTATAATATAAGAAAACAACCCCGTAAAAAGGGTATATTTGTCAATATAAGAAAATAACCTCGTAAAACGTGTATATTTATGAAATTGAGAAAATAACCCCATAATAGTGCTAATAGTTTAATATGAGAAAACAACCAAATAAAAATGGTATATTTATCAATATAAGAAAATAACCCCATAAAACGTGCATATTTATGAATCTAAGAAAACAACTCCTAAAAGTAGTGTTATTGCAAGTCTAAGAGAATAGCATTGTAGAAGGATAAATTTTTTAATTTGAGAAAATAACCCAGTAATAGGGATATATTTATAAATATTAGCAAACAAACCCACAATACATGAATATTTATCAATCAAACAAAATATCCTCGTAATTTTGGTATATTTATGAGTACGAGAAAACAACATCGTAAAAGGGGTATATTTGTCAATATAGAAAAATAACCCCGTAAAACGTGTATATTTATGAATTTGAGAAAATAACCTCATAATAGTGCTTATAATTTAATATGAGAAAACGACCCCGTAAAAGTGGTAAATTTATTAATATAAGAAAATAACCCCATAAAACGTGTATATTTATGAATCTCAGAAAACAACCCCGTAAAAGTATTGTAATTGCGAGTCTAAAAAAACAGCATCGTAGAAGTGGTAAATTTTTTAATATGAGAAAACAACCTCGTAAAATGGGTATATTTGTTAAGGAAATAACACCGTAAAACATGTATATTTATGAATTTGAAAAAACAACCCCGTAATAGTGCTAAAAATTTAATATGAGAAAATGATCTTACAAAAGTGGTATATTTATCAATATAACAAAATAACCCCGTAAAATGTGTATATTTATGAATCTGAGAAAAGAATACTGTAAAAGTAATATAATTGCGAGTCTAAAAAAACAACCTCGTAGAAGGGTAAATTTTTTAATATGAGAAAACAACTCCGCAATAGAGATATATTTATAAATATTAGCAAACAACTCCGTAATACGGGGATATTTATCAATCGAAGAAGATAACCCCGTAATTTTGGTATATTTGTGAGTATGAGAAAAAACCTCCTTAAATAGATTAATTTTATAATATGACAAAACAACCCCATAAAAAGGTATATTTGTCAATATAAGAAAATAACTCCGTAAAACATGTATATTTATGAATTTCAGAAAACGACCTCATAATAGTACTATTAGTTTAATATGAGAAAACGATCCCGTAAAAGTGGTATATTTATCAATATAAGAAAACAATCCTATAAACGTGTATATTTATGAATCTAAGAAAATAATCCCGCAAAAGTAGCGTAAGTGCGAGTCTATGAAAACATCCTCGTATAAGGGTAAATTTTTTAATATGACAACCCCGTAAGAATTATATATTTATAAATATTAGCAAATAACCCCTTAATACAGGAATATTTATCAATCGGAGAAAATAACCCCGTAATTTTAATATATTTGTGAGTATGAGAAAAAAGTCCCTTAAATTGGTTAATTTTATAATATGAGAAAGCAACCCCGTAAAAGTGGTATATTTATCAATATAAGAAAATAACCCCGTAAAACGTGTATATTAATGAATTTGAAAAAACAACCCCGTAATAGTGCTAATAATTTAATATGACAAAACGACCTAGTAGAAGTGGTATATTTATTAATATAAAAAAATAATCCCGTAAAACGTATATATTTATGAATCTAAAAAAACAACCCCATATAAATAATGTAATTACAAGTCTAAGAGAACAGCTTCACAGTAGGGATAAAATTTTTAATATGAGAAAACAACCCCATAAGTATGGTATATTTATAAATATTAGAAAACAACCCCATAATACGGGGATATTTATTAATTGGAGAAAATAACCCCGTAATTTTGGTATGTATGTGAGTATGAGAAAAATACTCTTAAATGGGTTAATTTTATAATATGACAAAATAATCCCGTAAAAGGGGTATATTTGTCAATATAAGAAAATAACCCAGTAAAACGTATATATTTATGAATCTGAGAAAACAACCCCATAATAATGCTAATAGTTTAATATGAGAAAAAGACCTTGTAAAAGTGGTATATTTATCAATATAAGAAAATAACCCTATAAACATGTATATTTATGAATTTGAGAAAATAATCTCGTAAAAGTAGTGTAACTGCGAGTCTATGAAAACAGTCTCATAGAAGGGTAAATTTTTAAATATGAAAAAACAACACCATAAGAGGGATATATTTATAAATATTAGCAAACAACCTCGTAATACGAGGATATTTATCAATTAGAGAAAATAACCCTGTAATTTTGGTATATTTGTGAGTATGAGAAAAAATCTCCTTAAATGGTTTAATTTTATAATATGACAAAACAACCCGTAAAAGGGGTATATTTGTCAATTTAAGAAAATAACGCCGTAAAACGTGTATATTTATGAATTTCATAAAATAACCCCATAATAGTGCTAATAATTTAATATGAAAAAATGACCCAGTAAAATTGGTATATTTATCAATATAAGAAAATAACTTCGTAAAACGTGTATGTTTATGAATCTGTGAAAAGAATCCTGTAAAAGTAGTGTAATTGCGAGTCTATGAAAACAGCCTAGTAGTTGGGTAAATTTATAAATATACCCACTTGTGGGGTTATTTTCTCATATTAAAAAATTTACCCTTCTACGAGGCTGTTTTCTTAGACTCGCAATTACACTACATTTACATAATTGTTCTCAGATTCATACATTTACACATTTTTACTGGGTTATTTCTTACATTGATAAATATACCACTTTTACGGGGTCATTTTCTCATATTAAATTATTAGCACTATTATGGGTTTTCTCAAATTCATAAATATACATGTTTTATGGGGTTATTTTCTTGTATTGACAAATATACCCCTTTTACGATGTTATTTTCTCATATTATAAAATTAACCTATTCAAGGGGTTGTTTTCTCATACTCACGATTATACCACAATTACAGAGTTATTTTCTCCAATTGATAAACATTCTCGTATTACGGGGTTATTTTCTAATATTTATAAATATACTCCTTTTACAGGATTGTTTTCTCATATTAAAAAATTTATCCCTTCTACGATGATTTTTCTTAGACTCACAATTACACTACTTTTTACGTGTTTGTTTTCTCATATTCATAAACATATACGTCCTACAAGGTTAGTTTCTTATATTAATAAATATACCACTTTTACGAGGTGATTTTCTCATATTAAATTATTAGCACTATTATGGGGTTGTTTTCTCAAATTCATAAATATACATGTTTTACGAAGTTATCTTCTTATATTGACAAATATACTCTTTTTACGGAGTTGTTTTCTCATATTATAAAATTAACCCATTTAAGGGTTCTTTTTCTCATACTCATAAATATACTAAAATTGCGGGGTTATTTTCTCCAATTGATAAATATCCCCGAATTATAGGGTTGTTTGCTAATATTTATAAATATATCCCTCTTACGGGGTTGTTTTCTCATATTAAAAAATTTATCCTTCTATGAGGCTGTTTTCTTAGACTCGCAACTACTTTTACAGGATTGTTTTCTCATATTCATAAATATACACGTTTACGGGATTATTTTCCTATATTGATAAATATACTACTTTTACACGGTCGTTTTCTCATATTAAATTATTAGCATAATTCTAGGGTTGTTTTCTCAAATTCATAAATATACAAATTTTACGGAGTTATTTTCTTATATTGACAAATATACCCGTTTTATGGGGTTATTTTATCATATGATAAAATTAACTAATTTCAGGGGTTTTTTTCCTCATGCTCACAGATATATCAAAATTACGGGATTATTTTCTCCGATTGATAAATATCCCCGTATTATGGCGTTGTTTGCTAATATTTATAAATATATCCCTCTTACAGGTTGTTTTCTCATATTAAAAAACTTACCCTTCTACGAGACTGTTTTCTTAGACTCGCAATTAGACTATTTTTATAGGATTGTTTTCTCAGATTCATAAATATACACGTTTTACGGGGTTATTTTCTTATATTGATAAATATACTACTTTTACGAAGTCATTTTCTCATAGTAAATTATTAGCACTATTATGGGTTGTTTTCTCAATTCATAAATATACACGTTTTACATAATTATTTTCTTATATTGACAAATATACCTCTTTTACGGGATTATTTTCTCATATTATAAAATTAACCCATTTAAAGAATTTTTTTCTTATACTCACAAATATACCATAATTAATAGATTATTTTATCATATTCATAAATCTCACCTTATTACGGGGTTGTTTTCTAATATTTATATATACCCCTATTACGGGGTTGTTTTCTCATATTAAAAAATTTACCCTTCTATGATATTATTTTCTTAGACTCGCAATTACACTACTTTTACAGGGTTGTTTTTTCAGATTCATAAATAAACACATTTTATGGGGTTATTTTCTTATATTGATAAATATACCACTTTTATGGGATTATTTTCTCATATTAAATTATTAGCACTAGTATGGGGTTTTTTTTCAAATTTATAAATGTACACATTTTACGGAGTTATTTTCTTATATTGACAAATATACCCATTTTACGGGTTGTTTTCTCATATTATAAAATTAAGCTGTTTAAAGGGTTGTTTCTCATACTCACAAATATACCAAAATTACGGGGTTATTTTTTCCGATTGATAAATATTCCTGTATTACGGGGTTGTTTGCTAATATTTATAAATATATCCTCATACGGGGTTGTTTTCTCATATTAAAAAATATACCCTTTTACGAGGTTGTTTTCTTAGACACTTTAGACTACTTTTACGGATTGTTTTCTCATATTCATAAATATATACGTTTATGGTGTTATTTTCTTATATTGATAAATGTACCACTTTTACGGGGTTGGTTCCTCATATTATAAAATTAACCCATTCAAGGGGTTGTTTTCCCATACTCACAATTATAACATAATTATAGAGTTATTTTCTCCGATTGATAAATATTTTGGTATTACGGGGTTATTTTCTAATATTTATAAATATACCCCTCTTACAGGGTTGTTTTCTCATATTAAAAAATTTACCCTTTCTACGAGACTTTTTTCTCAGACTCACAATTATACTACTTTTACATGGTTGTTTTCTCATATTCATAAACATACACGTCTTACGAGGTTACTTTTTTATATTGATAAATATACCACTTTTACGAGATGGTTTTCTCATATTAAAATTATTAGCACTACTATGGGGTTCTTTTATCAAATTCATAAATATATACATTTTACGGGGTTATTTTCTTATATTAACAAAATTAACCCATTTAAGGGATTTTTTTATACTCACAAAATATACTAAAATTGAGAGGTAATTTTCTCCAATTGATAAATATCTCCGTATTACGGGGTTGTTTGCTAATATTTATAAATATATCCCTCTTACGAGGTTATTTTCTCATATTAAAAAATTTACCCCTCTACGAGGCTGTTTTCTTAGACTCGTAATTAGACTACTTTTACGGGATTGTTTTCTCATATTTGTAAATATATACATTTACGGGATTGTTTTCTCATATTCGTAAATATATTTTCCCATATTCGTAAAAAATTTACCCTTTCTACGAGTTTTTTTCTCAGACTCGCAATTACACTACTTTTATATGGATGTTTTCTCATATTCATAAATATACACGTCTTACGGGATTATTTTTTTATATTGATAAATTTACCACTTTTACGGGGTTGTTTCCACATATTATGGGGTTGTTTTCTCAAATTCATAAATATACACGTTTTATGAAGTTATTTTCTTATATTGATAGATCTACCCCTTTTATAGGGTTGTTCTCTCATATTATAAAATTAACCCATTTAAGGGGTTGTTTTTTCACACTCATAAATATACCAAAATTAAGGGGTTATGTTTTCCGATTGATAAATATCCCCGTATTATGAGGTTATTTTCTTATATTAAAAAATTTAGCCCTTCTACGATGTTGTTTTCTTACATTAAAAAATTTACCCCTTCTTCGAGGCTGTTTTCTCATACTCGCAATTACACTACTTTTACAGGGTTATTTTCTCATATTCATAAATGTGCATGTTTTACGGGGATATTTTTTATTTTAATAAATATATGACTCTTATGGGGTCGTTTTCTCATATTAAATTTTCAGCACTATTATGGGGTTGTATTCTCATAAATATACAAGTTCTACGGGGTTATTTTTTTATATCGAAAAATATACCCCTTTTACGGGATTGTTTTCTCATACTCACAAATATACCAAAATTACGGGGTTATTTTCTTATGTTGACAAATATACCCCTTTTACGGGGTTGTCTTCTCATATTATAAAATTAAACCATTTAAGGGGTTATTTTCTCATACTCACAAATATACCACAATTATGGGGTTATTTATTGAGATTCATCAATATTCCCGTATTTACAGGGTTGTTTTTACATATTAAAAAATTTACCCCTTCTACGAGGCTGTTTTCTCATATTAAATATTTACCCATTCTATGAGGCTGTTTTTTTAGACTCGTAATTATAGTACTTCTACGGAATTATTTTCTCATATTCATAAATATACACGTTTACGAGATTATTTTCTAATATTGATAAATATACCACTTTTACGGGGTCGTTTTCTCATATTAAATTATTAGCACTATTACGGGGCTGTTTTCTCAAATTCATAAATATTCACGCTTTACTAGGTTATTTTCTTATATTGATAAATATACCCCTTTTACGGGATTGTTTCTCATATTATAAAATTAACCCATTTAAAGGGTTGTTTCCTCATACTCACAAATATACCAAAAATTACGGGGTTATTTTCTTCGATTGATAAATATCCCCGTAGTACGGGGTTGTTTTCTCATATTAAAAAATTTACCCTTTCTACGAGGTTGTTTTCTCATATTAAAAAATTTCCCGTCCTATAAGGTTGTTTTTTCAGATTGGCAATTAGAACACTTTTACGGGGTTATTTTCTCATATTCATAAATATACATGCTTTTTTACGAAATTATTTTCTTATATTGATAAATATATTTTTTTATTTTATCATATTTTTTTATTTTATTTGAAGGAAAAAGAAATGTAACAAAAATGGCAAAAAGAAAATATAAAAAAGTTGGTACCATTTTTACGAGGTCGGTTTCTCATATTAAATTATTAGCACTATTATGGGCTTGTTTTCTCAAATTCATAAATACACACATTTTACGGGGTTATTTTCTTATATCGACAAATATATCTCTTTTAAGGGGTTGTTTTCTCATATTATAAAATCAACCCATTTAAGTGGTTTTTTCTAATACTCACAAATATACCACAATTTCGGAGTAATGTCCTCATAATAATAAACATCCCCGTATTGCGGGATTGTTTTCACATATTAAAAAATTTACCCCCTTTACGAGGATGTTTTCACATATTAAAAAATTTACCCGTTCTATTAGGTTGTTTTCTTAGACACGCAATTACACTATTTTTACGGGGTTATTTTCTCAAATTCATAAATATACACATTTTACGGGATTATTTTCTTATATTAATAAATATACCACTTCTACGGGATCATTTTCTCATACTAAAGTATTAGCACTATTATGGTGTTATTTTCTCAAATTCACAAATATACACGTTTTACGGGATTATTTTCTGATATTAACAAATATACCACTTTTACGTGGTTATTTTCTCATATTATAAAATTAACTCATTTAACGGGTTGTTTTCTCATACTCACAAATATACCAAAATTACAGGGTTATTTTCTACGATTTGAAAATATTCCTGCATTACGGGGTTGTTTTCTAATATTTATAAATATACCCCTCTTACAAGGTTATTTTCTCATATTAAAAAATTTACCCCTTCTACGAGGCTGTTTTCTCAAATTCACAATTACACTACTATTACGGGGTTGTTTTCTCATATTTAATTATTAGCACTATTACGGAGTTGTTTTCCGAAATTCATAAATATACATGTTTTGTACAGATCTACCCCTTTTACGGGGTTGCGTTCTCATATTATAAAATTAACCAATTTAAGGGATTGTTTTCTCATACTTACAGATATACTAAAATTACGGGGTTATTTTCTCCAGTTGATAAATATCCCCATATTACGGGGTTGTTTTCTCATATTAAAAAATTTACTCCTTCTACGAGGCTGTTTTCTCAGCTGCGCATTTACACTACTTTTACGGGGTTGTTTTCTCATATTCATAAATATACACGTCTTATGAGATTATTTTCTTATATTGATAAATATACCACTTTACTGGGTCATTTTCTCATATTAAATTATTAGCACTGTTATGGACTTATTTTCTAAAATTCATAAATATACACGTTTTACGGAGTTATTTTCTTATATTGACAAATATACCCCTTTTTCGTGGTTGTTTTCTCATAGTATAAAATTAAACCATTTAAGGGGTGTTTTCTCATACTCCCAAATATAACATAATTACGGTGTTATTTCCATTAGATTCATAAATATCCCCGTATTACGGGGTTGTTTTCACATATTAAAAAATTTATCCCTTCTATAAGGCTGTTTTCTCATATTAAAAAATTTACGCGTTCTACGAGGTTATTTTCTTAGACTCGTAATTACACTACTTTTACGGGATTGTTTTCTCATATTCATAAATATACACGTTTTATAGGGTTATTTTCTTATATTAATAAATATACCACTTTTACGGGTCATTTTCTCATACTAAATTATTAGCACGATTATGGTGATGTTTTTCCAAATTAATAAATATATAGACGTTTTATGGGGTTTTTTTCTTATATTGATAAATATACCTCTTTTACGGGGTTGCTTTCTTATATTACAAAATTAACCCTTTTAAGGGGTTATTTTCTCATACTCACAAATGTACAAAAAGTATGGAGTTATTTTCTCCAATTGATAAATATCTCCATATTACGGGGTTATTTTTTAATATTTATTAATATATCCCTCTAACGGAGTTGTTTTCTCATATTAAAAAATTTACCACTTCTACGAGGCTATTTTCTCAGACTCGCAATTACACTACTTTTACGGGGTTGTTTTCTTAAATTCATAAATATACACGTTTCACAGAGTTATTTTCTTATATTGAGAAATATACTATTTTTACATGGTCATTTTCGCATATTAAATTATTAGCACCATTTTTGGGGTTATTTTCTCAAATTCATAAATATACACGTTTTACGGGGTTATTTTCTTATATCGACAAATTTACTCATTTTACGGGGTCGTTTTCTCATATTATAAAATTAACCCATTTAAGTTGTTATTTTTTCATACTCACAAATATGCCACAATAACGGGGTTATTTTTTTCGATTGATAAATATCCCCGTATTACAGGCTCGTTTTCCAATATTTATAAATATACCCCTTAAGCGGTTGTGTTCTCATATTAAAAAATTTACCACTTCTAGGAGGCTGTTTTCTTAGACTCGAATTACACTACTTTTACAGGATTCTTTTCTCAGATTCATAAATATACGCATTTTACGGGGTTATTTTCTTATATTGATAAATATACCACTTTTACGGGGTCGTTTTCTCATATCAAATTATTAGCTCTATTATGGGGTTGTTTTCTCAAATTCATAAATATACACGTTTTACGGGGTTATTTTCTTATGTTGATAAATATAGCCCTTTTACGGAATTAGTTTCTCATATTATAAAATTAACCCATTTAATGAGTTGTTTTCTCATACTGACAAATATACCAAAATTGCGAAATTATTTTTTCCGATTGATAAATATCTCCGTATTATATGGGTTTTCTCATATTAAAAGATTTACCGCTTCTACGAGGCTGTTTTCTCAAACTCGCAATTAGACTACATTTACAGGTTATTTTTTGAGATTCATAAATATACACGCTTTACGGGGTTATTTTCTTATATCAAAAAATATAGCCCTTTTACAGGGTTATTTTCTTATATTATAAAATTAACCCATTTAAGGGGTTGTTTTTTCATACTAAAAAATATACCACAATTACAGAGTTATTTCCTTGGACTAATAAATATCCCCATAATATGGGATTATTTTCAAATATTAAAAAATTTACCCATTCTATGATACTATTTTCTTAGACTCGTAATTACACTACTAATCCGGGATTATTTTCTCATATTCATAAATATACACGTTTTACGGGATTATTTTCTTTTATCAAAAAATTTACCCCTTTTACGGGGTTGTTTTCTTATATTATAAAATTAATCCATTTAAGGGGTTGTTTTTTTATACTCACAAATACACCACAATTACGAGGTTATTTTCTCCGATTGATAAATATCCTCGTATTACAGGCTCGTTTTCTAATATTTATAAATATACCCTTCTTCCGTGGTTGTTTTCTCATAATAAATAATTTGCCCATTCTACGAGGCTGTTTTCTTAGACTCGCAATTAAACTACTTTTACGGGGTTCTTTTCTCATGTTCATAAATATACGTATTTTACAAGGTTATTTTCTTATATTGATAAATATACTACTTTTACAATGTCATTTTCTCATATTAAATTATTAGCACTATTATGGAGTTGTTTTCTCAAAATCATAAATATACACGTTTTACGGAGTTATTTTCTTATATTGACAAATATACCCTTTTTACGGGGTTGTTTTCTCATATTTTAGAATTAACCCATTTAAGGTGTTGTTTTACCATACTCACAAATATACTAAAATTACGGAGTTATTTTTTCCGATTGATAAATATCTCCGTATTATGGGTTTGTTTTCTCAGATTCATAAATATAAATATTTTTTACGGGGTTATTTTCTTATATTGACAAATATACCACTTTTGCGGGGTTGTTTTCTCATATTATAAAATTTACCCATTTTACTGGTTGTTTTCTCATATTCACAAATATACCAAAATTACGGGATTATTTTCTCCGATTGCTAAATATCCCCGTATTACGGGGTTGTTTTCTCATATTATAAAATTTACCCCTTCTACGAGGTTGTTTTCTCATATTAAAAAATTTACTACTTCTATGAGGCTGTTTTCTTAGACTGGCAATTATAATACTTTTACGGGGTTGTTTTCTCATATTCATAAATATACACGCTTTTTTACAAAATTTTTTTTTTATATTGATAAATATTTTTTTATTTTATCTGATTTATTTTTTATTTTATTTGAAGGAAAAGAATATAACAAAAATGGCCAAAAGAAAATATAAGGAAGTTGGCACCACTTTTATGATGTCATTTTCTCATATTAAATTATTAGCACTACTATGAGCTTGTTTTCTCAAATTCATAAATATCCACATTTTACGGGGTTATTTTCTTATATTGACAATTATACCTCTTTTACGGGGTTGTTTTCTCATATTATAAAATTAACCCATTTAAGGGGTTGTTTTATAATGCTCACAAATATTATAAAATTAACTCTTTTACGGTGTTGTTTTCTCGTATTATAAAATTATCCCTGTATTAAGAGGTTGTTTTCTAATACTATAAAATTTACCCATTCTACGAGGTTGTTTTCTTAGACTCGCAATTACACTACTTTTACGTTGTTGTTTTTTCAGATTCATAAATATAAACGTTTTACGAGATTATTTTCTTATATTAATAAATATACTACTTCTACGGGGTCATTTTCTCATACTAAATTATTAGCACTATTATAGTGTTGTTTTTTCTAATTCACAAATATACACGTTTTACGGGATTATTTTCTGATATTAACAAATATACCACTTTTACGGGGTTGTTTTCTCATATTATAAAATTAACTCATTTAAGGGGTTGTTTTCTCATACTCACAAATATACCAAAATTATAGGGTTATTTTCTAGGATTGAGTATTACGGGCTATTTTCTAATATTTATAAATATAATCCTCTTACGGGGTTGTTTTCTCATATTATTAAATTTACCCTTTCTACGAGGTTGTTTTCTCATACTCGCAATTACACTACTATTACGGGGTCATTTTCTCATATTAAATTATTAGCACTATTATGGGGTTGTTTTCTCAAATTCATAAATATACATGTTTTACGGGGTTATTTTATTATATTTACAGATCTACCCCTTTTACGGGTTTGCTTTCTCATATTATAAAATTAACCCATTTAAGAGATTGTTTTCTCATACTTACAGATATACTAAATTACAGGGTTATTTTTTCCGATTGATAAATATACTCGTATTACGGGGTTGTTTTCTCATATTAAAGATTTACTCCTTCTACGAGGCTATTTTCTTAGACTCGCAATTAAACTACTTTTACGGAATTCTTTTATGAGATTCATAAATATACGTATTTTACAGGATTATTTTCTTATATTGATAAATATACCAATTTTATGGGGTCATTTTTCATATTAAATTATTAGCACTATTATGTGGTTATTTTTTCAAAGTCATAATATACACGCTTTATGAAGTTATTTTCTTATATTGACAAATATACCCCTTTTACGGGTTTGTTTTCTCATATTATAAAATTAACTCATTTAAGGTGTTGTTTTCCTATACTCACAAATCTACTAAAATTACGGGGTAATTTTCTCCGACTGATAAATATCTCCATATTATGGGGTTGTTTTCTCAGATTCATATTTTACGGGGTTATTTTCTTATGTTGACAAATACACCACTTTTATGGGGTTGTTTTCTCATATCATAAAATTAACCTATTTTATTGGTTGTTTTCTCATACTCACAAATAGACCTAAATTACGGGATTATTTTCTCCGATTACTAAATATCCCCGTATTACGGGATTATTTTCTTATATTATAAAACTTACCCGTTCTACGAGGCTGTTTTCTCATATTAAAAAATTTACTCCTTCTATAAGGCTGTTTTCTCATACTCGCATTTGCACTACTTTTACGGGGTTGTTTTCTCATATTCATAAATATACATGTTTCACGGAGTTATTTTCTTATATTGATAAATATATCACTTTTACAGGGTCATTTTCTCATATTAAATTATTTGCACTATTATGGGATTGTTTTCTCAAATTCATTAAATATGTACGTTTTACGGTGTTATTTTTTATTTTGACAAATATACCCCTTTTACGGGATTTTTTATCATATTATAAAATTATCCTATTTAAGAGGCTGTTTTCTCATGCTCACGGATATACCAAAATTGCGGGGTTATTTTCTCTGATTAATAAATATCCCTGTATTATGGGGTTGTTTTCTCATATTAATAAATTTACTCATTCTCCAAGGCTGTTTTCTAAGACTCGCGATTACACTATTTTGACAGAGTTGTTTTCTTAGATTCATAAATATATACGTTTTACGAGGTTATTTTCTTATATTGATAAATATACCACTTTTACGAGGTCGTTTTCTCATATTAAATTATTAGCATTATTATGGGGTTG
Source organism: Ricinus communis (assembly GCF_019578655.1). NCBI lineage: Eukaryota > Viridiplantae > Streptophyta > Magnoliopsida > Malpighiales > Euphorbiaceae > Ricinus > Ricinus communis. The sequence continues at coordinate 16,360,804 of NC_063258.1, forward strand.
TTTTCTCAAATTCATAAGAATATATATTTTACGAGTTTATTTTATTGTATTGACAAATATACCCCTTTTACGAGGTTGTTTTCTCATATCATAAAATTAACTCATTTAAGAGGTCGTTTTCTCACTCACAAATATACCAAAATTACATGGTTATTTACTCTTCTACGAGGTTGTCTTCTCATATTAAAAATTTACCCGTTTTACAAGGCTGATTTCTTAAACTTGCAATTACACTACTTTTACGGGGTTGTTTTCTCATATTCATAAATATAGACGTTTTACGGAATTATTTTCTTATATTGATAAATATACCACTTTTACAGGGTCGTTTTCGCATATTAAATTATTAGCAGTATTATGGGGTTGTTTTATCAAATTCATAAATATACACGTTTTACGGAATTATTTTTTTATATCGACAAATACACCCTTTTTACAGAGTTATTTTCTCATATTTTAAAATTAACGCATTTAAGGGGTTGTTTTCTCATACTCACAGATATACCATAATTACGGAGTTATTTTCTTAGATTCATAAATATACACGTTTTGCGGGGTTATTTTCTTATGTTGACAAATATACCCCTTTTACGGAGTTGTTTTCTCATATTATAAAATTAACCCATTTAAGGGGTTGTTTTCTCATACTCACAAATATACCAAAACTACGGGATTATTTTTTCTAATTGATAATATTCCCGTATTATGGGGTTTTCTCATATTAAAAAGTTTACCTCTTCTACGAGGCTGTTTTCTCAAACTCGGAATTAGACTACATTTACGGGGTTATTTTCTGAGATTCATAAATATACACGTTTTGCGGGATTATTTTCTTATATCGAAAAAGATACCCCTTCTACAGGGTTGTTTTCTCATATTATAAAATTAATCCATTTAAAGGGTTGTTTTTTCATACTTACAAATATACCACAATTACGGGGTTATTTTCTCCGATTGATAAATATCCCCGTATTACAGGCTTGTTTTCTAATATTTATAAATATATCCCTCTTACGTGGTTGTTTTCTCATATTAAAAAATTTACCCCTTTTACGAGCCTGTTTTCTCATATTAAAAGATTTACTCTTCTACGAGGTTGTTTTCTCATATTAAAAATTTACCCGTTTTACAAAGCTGATTTTTTAGACTTGCAATTACACTACTTTTACGGGGTTGTTTTCTCATTCATAAATATACACGTTTTACATAATTATTTTTTTATATTGATAAATATATCACTTTTAGGATGTTGTTTTTGCACATTAAATTATTATCACTATTATAGGGTTTTTTAGCAAATTCATAAATATACACGTTTTACGGAGTTATTTTCTTATATCGATAAATACACCCTTTTTACGGGGTTGTTTTCTCATATTCTAAAATTAACATATTTAAGGGGTTGTTTTCTCATACTCACAAATATACCACAATTACGGGGGTATTTTCTCAGATTCATAAGCTTACACGTTCTACGGGGTTATTTTCTTATGTTGACAAATATACTCCTTTTACGGAGTTATTTTCTCTCATTGATAAATATCCCTGTATTACGGGGTTGTTTTCTAATATTTATAAATATACCCCTCTTACGGGGTTGTTTTCTCATTAAAAAAATTTACCCCTTCTACGAGGCTATTTTCTGATACTCGCAATTATACTACTTTTAGGGAGTTGTTTTCAGATATTCATAAATATACACGTTTTACGGGATTATTTTCTTATATTGATAAATATACCACTTTTACGGGGTCATCTTCTCATATTAAATTATTAGCACTAATATATGATGTTATTTTCTTAAATTTATAAATATACACGTTTTACGGGATTATTTTCTTATATCGACAAAATTACCCTTTTTACGAGGTTGTTTTGTCATATTATAAAATTAACCCATTTAAGGGGTTGTTTTCTCCTACTCACAAATATACCACAATTACGGAGTTTTTTCCTCAGATTTATAACTGTCCTCGTATTACGGGGTTGTTTTCTCATATTAAAAAATTTACCCATTCTACGAGGCTATTTTCTTAGACTCGCAATTACACTACTTCTAGAGCGTTGTTTTCTCAGATACATAAATACACACGCTTTACGGAGTTATTTTCTTATATAGAAAAATTTACCACTTTTACGGGATTGTTTTCTCATATTATAAAATTGACCCATTTAAGGGGTTGTTTCTCATACTCACAATTATACAAAACTTACGGGGTTATTTTCTTCGATTGATAAATATCACCGTATTACGCAATTGTTTTCTCATATTAAAAAATTTACCCCTTCTGCGAGGCTGTTTTCTCAGACTCGTAATTACACTAATTTTACGGGGTTGTTATTTCAGATTCATAAATATACACGTTTACGGGGTTATTTTTTTATATTGATTATTATTAGCATTATTGTGGGTTTGTTTTCTCAAATTCATAAATATGCAGGTTTTACGGGGTTATTTTCTTATATTAACAATTATACCCCTTTTACGAGTAGTTTTCTCATATTATAAAATTAACATATTTTAGAGGTTGTTTTCTCATACTCACAAATATACTAAAATTATGGCGTTATTTTCTCTCATTGATAACTATCCCTATATCACGGGGTTGCTTTCTAATATTTATAAATATACCCCTCTTACGGGGTTATTTTCTCATATTAATAAATTTACCTCTTTTACGAGGCTGTTTTCTCAAACTCGCAATTACACTATTTTATAGCGTTATTTTCTCAGATTCATAAATATACACGTTTTACGGAGTTATTTTCTTATATTAAGAAATATACCACTTTTACGGGGTTGCTTTCTCATATTAAATTATTAGCACTATCATGGGATTTTCTCAAATTCATAAATATACATGTTTTACCGGGATTATTTTATTAGATTGACAAATATACACCATTTTGGGGATGTTTTCTCATATCTTTCTCATATTAAATTATTAGCACTATTATGGGGTTTTTCAAATTTATAAATATACACGTTTTACGGGATTATTTTATTAGATTGACAATACCCCATTTATGGGGATGTTTTCTCATATTATAAAATTAATCCATTTAAGGGGCTGTTTTTTCAAACTCATAGATAAATCAAAATTACGTGGTTATTTTCACCGATTGATAAATATCCCGTATTATGAGGTTGTTTTCTCATATCAGAAAACTTACCCCTACTACGAGGCTTTCTCAGACAAGTAATTATACTATTTTTACGGGGTTATTTTCTCAGATTCATTAATATACGCGTTTAACGGGGTTATTTTCTTATATTGACATATATAACTTTTACAGCGTCGTTTTCTCATATTAAATTATTAGTACTATTCGGGGTTATTTTATCAAATTTATAAATATACACGTTTTACGGGATTATTTTCTTAGATTGACAAATATACCCCTTTTATGGAGTTATTTTCTCATACTATAAAATTAACCCATTTAAGGAGTTGTTTTCTCATACTCACAAATATACCAAAATTACGAGGTTATTTTCTACGATTGATAAATATCCCCTTATTACGGGATTGTTCTCTCATATGAAAAAATTTACCCCTTCTACGAGGCTGTTTTCTCAGACTCGTAATTGCACTACTTTTACGGGGTTGTTTTCTCATATTCATAAATATATATGTTTTACGCGGTTATTTTCTTATATTGATAAATAAGCCACTTTTACGGAGTCATTTTCTCATGTTAAATTATTAACACTATTATAGGGTTGTTTTGTCAAATTCATAAATACACGTTTGATGGGGTTATTTTCTTATATCGACAAATTTACCCCTTTTACGGGGTTGTTTTCTCATATTCTAAAATTAACACATTTTAAAGGGTTATTTTCTCATACTCACAAATATACCACAATTACGGGGTTATTTTCTCCGATTGATAAATATCCTTGTATTACGGGTTCATTTTCTAATATTTACAAATATACCCCTTCTACGAGGCTGTTTTCTTAGACTCACCATTACACTACTTTTACGAGGCTTTTCTCTCATTTTCATAAATATACACGTTTTATGGAGTTATTTTAAAAAATATGCCACTTTTACGGGATTATTCTCTCATACTCCCAAATATACCAATATTATAGGATTATTTTCTCCGTTTGATAAATATTCCCTATATTATGGGGTTGTTTTCTTAAACTCGCAATTACACTATTTTTACGGGGTTGTTTTCTCAGATTCATAAATATACATGTTTTACGGGGTCATTTTCTCATACTATAAAATTAACCCATTTAAAGGGTTGTTTTCTCATACTCACAAATATACCAAAACTATGGGATTATTTTCTCCGATTGATAAATATCACATATTAAAAAATTTACCACTTCTACGAGGCTGTTTTCTCATATTAAAAATTTTCCTGTTATACGAGGCTGTTTTCTTAGACTCGAAATTACACTACTTTTACGGGATTGTTTTCTCAGATTCATAAATATACATGTTTTACAGAGTTATTTTCTTATATTGATAAAAATACTACTTTCACGAGGTCGTTTCCTCATATTAAATTATTAGCACTATTTTGGGGTTGTTTTGTCAAATTCATAAATATACACGTTTTACGGGGTTATTTCTTATATCGACAAATATACCCCTTTTACGGGGTCGTTTTTTCATACCCACAAATATACCACAATTACGGTGTTATTTTCTCTGATTGATAAATATCCTCGTGTTACGGGCTCGTTTTCTAATATTTACAAATATACTCCTCTTACGCTGTTGTTTTCTCATATTAAAAATTTACCACTTCTACGAGGCTGTTTTCTTAGACTCGCAATTGTACTACTTTACGAGGTTATTTTCTCATTTTCAGAAATATACACGTTTTACGGGATTATTTTCTAATATTGATAAATTTACCACTTTTATAAGGTTGTTTTCTCATACTCCCAAATATACCAAAATTATAGGATTATTTTCTTCGATTGATAAATATTCCTGTATTACTCGGTTGTTTTCTCATATTAAGAAATTTACCCCTTCTACGAGGCTGTTTCCTTAGACTCGCAATTATACTACATTACGGGGTTATTTTCTTATATTGGTAAATATATCACTTTTACGGGGTCATTTTCTCATATTAAATTATTAGCACTATTATGGGCTTATTTTCTCAAATTCATAAATATACACGTTTGACGGGGTTATTTTCCTATACTGACAAATATACCACTTTTGCGGGGTTGTTTCTCATATTATAAAATTAACCCATTTAAGAGGTTGTTTTCTCATATTCACAAATATACAAAAAATCACGGGGTTGTTTTCTCCGATTGATAAATATTCCGTATTACGGGGTTGTTTTCTCATATTAAAAAATCTACCGCTTCTACGAGGCTATTTTCTCATACTTGCAATTATACTACTTTTACGGGGTTGTTTTCTCATATTCATAAATATACATGTTTTACGAGGTTATTTTCTTATATTGATAAATATATCACTTTTAAAGGGTTATTTTCTCATATTAAATTATTAGCACTATTATGGGCTTATTTTCTCAAATTCATAAATATACAAGTTTTACAGGTTTTTTTTCTTATATCGATAAATATACCTCTTTTACGGGGTTGTTTTCTCATATTATTAAATTAACCAATTTAAACGGTTATTTTTTATACTCACAAATATACCACAATTACGGGGTTATTTCCTCATATTAATAAATATCCCCGTCTTACGAGGTTGTTTTCACATATTAAAAAAAGTACCCCTTCTACGAGGTTGTTTTCTCATATTAAAGAATTTACCCGTTCTACGAGGCTGTTTTCTTAGATTCACAATTACACTACTTTTACGGGATTGTTTTCTCAGATTCATAAATATGCACATTTTACGTAGTTATGTTCTTATATTGATAAAGATACCATTTTTACGGGGTCATTTTCTCATATTAAATTATTAGCACTATTATAGGGTTGTTTTCTCAAATTCATAGATATACACGTTTTATGGGATTATTTTCTTATATCGATAAATATACCCCTCTTACGGGGTTGTTTTCTCATAATATAAAATTAACCCATTTAAGGATTTATTTTCTCATACTCATAAATATACCAAAACTACGGGGTTATTTTCTCCAATTGATGAATATCCCCGTACTACGGGGTTGTTTTCTCATATTAGAAAAATTACCTCTTCTACGAGATAGTCTTCTCAGACTCGCAATTACATTACTTTTACGGGGTTATTTTCTTATATTAATAAATATACCACTTTTACGTGGTCGTTTTCTCATATTAAATTATTAGCACTATTATGGGCTTGTTTCTTAAATTCATAAATATACACATTTTATGGAGTTATTTTCTTATATCGATAAATATACCCCTTTTACGGGGTTGTTTTCTCATATTATATAATTAACCCCTTTAAGGAATTGTTTTCTCATACTCACAAATATAGCACAATTGACAGATTATCTCCTTAGATTCATAAATATTCCCGTATTACGGGTTTATTTTCACATATTAAAAAATTTACCCCTTTTACGAGTTTGTTTTCTCATATTAATAAATTTACCCGTTCTACGAAGGTGTTTTCTCAAATTCATAAATATACACGTTTTGTGGAGTTATTTTCTTATATGGAAAAATATATCACTTTTACAGGGTTGTTTTCTCATATTATAATATTAACCCATTTTAGGGGTTATGTTTTTCATAATCACAAATATACCACAATTACGGGTTATTTCCTTATATTAATAAAAATCCCCATATTACGGGGTTATTTTCACATATTAAAAAATTTACCCCTACTACGAGGCTATTTTCTCGTATTAAAAAATTTACCCGTTCTACGAGTTTGTTTCCTTAAACTCACAATTACACTACTTTTATGGGATTATTTTTTGAGATTCATAAATATACACGTATTACGTAGTTATTTTTTTATGTTGATAAAAATACCACTTTTATGGGGTCGTTTTCTCATATTAAATTATCAGCACTATTATGGGGTTGTATTCTCAAATTCATAAATTTACACGTGTTACGAGGTTATTTTCTTATATCAACAAATATACCCCTTTTACGGGGTTGTTTTCTCATATTATAAAATTAACCCATTTAACGGGTTGTTTTCTCATACTCACAAAAATACCATAATTACAGGGTTATATTTTTCGATTAATAAATATTCCCGTATTACGGAGTTGTTTTCTCATATTAAAAGATTTATCTCTTCTACGAGGCTGTTTTCTCATATTAAAAAATTTACCCATTCTACGAGAATGTTTTATCAGACTCGCAATTACACTACTTTTACGCGATTGCTTTCTCGGATTCATAAATATACACGTTTTACGGAGTTATTTTCTTACATTGATAAAAATACCACTTTTACGAGGTCGTTTTCTCATATTAAATTATTAGCAGTATTATGGGGTTGCTTTGTCAAATTCAAAAATATACACATTTTATGGCATTTTTTTCTCATGTTATAAAATTCTACCACTCAAGGGGTTGTTTACTCATACTCACAAAAATACCAAAATTACGATATTATTTTCTCCGTTTAATAAATATTCCCGTATTTCGGGGTTGTTTTCTCATATTAAAAAATTTATCCCTTATACGAGGCTGTTTTCTCAAACTCGCAATTACACTACTTTTACGGAGTTATTTTTTCAAATTCATAAATATACACGTTTTACGGAGTTAATTTTTTATATTGATAAATATACCACTTTTATGGGATTATTTTCTTATATTAAATTATAAGCACTATTATGGGGTTGTTTACTCAAATTCATAAATATACACGTTTTACGGGATTATTTTCTTATATCGACAAATATACCATTGTTTTCTCATATTATAAAATTAACCCAATTAAGGGGTTGTTTTCTCATACACACAAATATACATAAATTACTTGGTTATTTTCTCCGATTGATTAATATCCCCGTATTACGGGGTTATTTTCTCATATCAAAAAGTTTAGCCCGTCTACATGGCTGTTTTCTCATACTCATAATTACATTACTTTTAGCGGTTATTTTCTTATATTCATAAATATACACGTTTTGTTGGGTTATTTTCTTGTATTGATAACTATACCACTTTTATGGGGTCAGTTTCTCGTATTAAATTATTAGCACTATTATAGGATTGTTTTGTCAAATTCATAAATATACACGTTTTACGGAGTTATTTTCTTATATCGACAGATATACCCCTTTTACGAGGTTGTTTTCTCATAATATAAAATTAACCTATTTAAGGGGTTGTTTTAGCATATTTATAAATATACATGTTTTAAGAAATTATTTTCTTATATTGATAAACATACCACTTTTACGGGGTCATTTTTGCATAATAAATTATTAGCAGTATTATAGGATTCTTTTCTCAAATTCATAAATATACACATTTTATGAGGTTATTTTCATATATCGACAAATATACCCCTTTTATGGGGTTGCTTTCTAATATTATAAAACTAACCCATTTAAGGGGTTGTTTTCTTATACTCATAAATATACCAAAATTACGGAATTATTTCCTCAGATTCATAAATATTCCCATATTACGAGATTCTTTTCTAATATTTATAAATATACCCCTCTCACGGGGTTGTTTTCTCATATAAAAAAATTTACCCCTTCTACGAGGTTGTTTTCTCAAACTCGTAATTACACTGCTTTTACGGGGTTGTTTTCTCAGATTAGAAAATATACACGTTTTACAGTGTTATTTTTTTATGTTGATAAATATACCACTTTTACGGGGTTATTATCTTATATTGACAAATATACCCCTTTTACGGGGTAGTTTTCTCATATTATAAAATTAACCCATTTAAGGGGTTATTTTCTCATACTCACAACTCTACCAAAATTATGGGGTTATTTTCTCCGACTGTTAAATATCCCCTTATTACAGTGTCATTTTCTCATATGAAAAAGTTTACCCCTTCTACGAGGCTGTTTTCTTAGACTCGCAATTACACTACTTTTACGGATTTGTTTTCTCAAATTCAGGAATATACACATCTTACGAGGTTATTTTCTTATATTGATAAATATACCATTTTTACGGGGTCGTTTTCTTATATTAAATTTTTAGAATTATTATGGGGTTGTTTTCTCAAATTCATAAATATACATGTTTTACGAGATTATTTTCTTATATTCACAAATATATCCCTTTTACGGGATTGTTTTCTCATACTATAAAATTAATCCATTTAAGGAGTTATTTTCTCACAATCACAAATATACCACAATTACAGAGTTATTTCCTCAGATTCATAAGTATCCCGGTATTACGGGGTTGTTTTCAAATATTAAAAACTTTACCCCTTCTACGAGGTTGTTTTCTCATATTCATAAATATACATGTTTTATAGGATTATTTTCTTATATTGATAAATATACCACTTTTATGGAGTCGTATTCTTATTTTAAATTATTAGCAATACTATGGGGTTGTTTTCTCAAATTCACAAATATATACATTTTACAGGGTTATTTTCTTATATCGACAAATATATCCCTTTTACAGGATTGTTTTCTCATATTATAAATTCAACCCATTTAAGGTGTTTTTTTCTCACACTAAAAGATATAACAAAATTACAGGATTATTTTCTCCGATTGATCAATATCCCCGTATTACAGAGTTGTTTTCACATATTAAAAAATTTACCCCTTCTACGAGGCTGTTTTCTCATATTAAAGAATTTACCCATTCTTCGAGTCTGTTTTCTGAGACTTACAATTATACTACTTTTATGGGGTTGTTTTATGAGATTCATAAATATACATGTCTTACGTGGTTATTTTCTGATATTGATAAATATATCACTTTGTGGGGTCATTTTCTCATATTAAATTATTAGCATTATTATGTGGTTGTTTTCTCAAATTCATAAATATACAGGTTTTTTGAGGTTATTTTCTTATATCGACAAATATACCCCTTTTACGAGGTCGTTTTCTCATTTTATAAAATTAACCCATTTAAGGGGTTGTTTTCTCATAATCACAAATATACCAAAATTACGGGTTATTTTCTCCGATTGATAAATATCCCCGTATTACGGGGTTATTTTCTCATATTAAAAAATTTACCCCTTCTACGAGGCTATTTTCTCATATGATGGCTGAGAGGCAGCCAGGCACGCTTCCAAGTAACATAGAGTCTAATCCAAGGGAGCATGCCAAAGCAATTACTTTGATATCAGGTAAGGAACTTCCTAGTCCATCTAAGCCTTTCACTAATGATGATTCTGATGTGCAGGTGGATGAGTCGAAAAAGAAAGACAAGCCTAAGGAGAAAGAAAAATGAAGAGAAGGAGGATTTGAAGAAGATCCCCTCGAGGCCATACCAACCTCCCATTCCATATCCTGCAAAACTCAAGCAGGATAAAGTTGATTAGCAATTCGGTAAATTTTTAGATCTTTTTAAACAATTGTGGATTAACTTGCCTTTTGTTGAAGCTATTTCATAGATGCCAAAGTATGCAAAGTTTTTAAAAGAAATTCTAAGCAACAAGAGGAAGTTAGAGGACTTGGGATTGGTGACCTTGAATGCAGAATGCTCAGCAGTGTTTCAGAGCAAGATTCCAGTCAAACGACGCGATCCAGGGAGTTTTACTATACCTTGTTTGATTGGGGATAAATTGAAATTGCTAGCATTAGCTGATTTGGGAGCTAGCATCAATTTGATGCCTAGTTCATTGTTTGAGGAGTTAGGACTAAGCACTTCTAAGCTAACTCCTACCAGGATGAGTATACAACTAGCAGACATAACTGTTAAGTACCCAAAAGGGATTATAGAGGATGTGCTAGTTAAAGTTAACAAATTTTTATTTCCTGTGGATTTTGTTGTCATGGATATGAATGGTGAGAGTGATGTCCCATTGATCCTAGGTAGACCATTTTTAGCTACATCTAAAGCTTTGATAGATGTTAGTAGCGGAAAGCTGGAACTTAGGGTAGATGATGAGAGCATTACATTTGATTTGACTAAATCCTTGAGATACCCATATGAGCATGATGGTACTGTCTGTTCGATTGATTTTATCAATGATATTGTGGAATCTCAATTGCAGGAAATAATGATTGGTGATCCTTTACAAGTGGCAATGCTAGAAAATGAGGATAATTTATCAAATGAACAAGTGTTGGAGCAGCTAGAGCACTTATTAGCTGCTGATGTTAATGATGAAAAGACTAATGGTTTTGTTGATCTTGACAGTCGGGGAGTAGAAGTCAAGCCTTCTTTGGAGGAGCCTTGCCCGTTCTTGAGTTGAAAGAGTTGCCGAGCACTTAATATATGCCTACCTAGAGGAAGCAAAGCAATTCACGGTTATTATTTCCGCTCATCTCACACCGAGGAGAGGGAGATGGTGCTGTATTTTGAGAAGGTATGCAAAGGCATTTGCGTATAAGACGGTACGACATACCGGGGAATAAACCCGAGTTATTGCCTTTATAAGATTTTGATGGAGGATGAGTTCAAGCCGGTGGTGCAGCCACAAAGGCGGTTGACCCCTCATATGAAAGAGGTGGTTAAAAAGGAGGTAATTAAACTTCTTGATGCAAGTTTAATTTACCCTATTTCTGACAGTCCTTAGGTGAGTCCTGTGCAGGTGGTTCCCAAGAAAGGGGGCATGATGGTGGTGAAAAACGAAAAGAAGGAGATGATCCCTATACGAACAGTAACGGGATTTCGGGTTTGCATAGACTACCGATGCTTGAATGACGCAACCCGAAAGGACCACTTTCCCCTTCCTTTTATCGATCAAATGCTTGAGAGGCTTTCAGGCCATAAGTATTATTGTTTTCTTGATGGTTTTTCTGGTTATTTTCAGATTTCCATAGCACCAGAAGACCAAGAGAAGACGACATTCACTTGTCCTTATGGCACTTTTGCCTATAGGAGGTTGCCGTTTCACTTGTCCTTATTTTTAGATTCCCTTGTGTTGAATTGGGAAAAATGTCATTTTATGGTCCAAGAGGGTATAGTCTTAGGACATAAAGTGTCACATGCAGGGTTGGAAGTAGATAGAGCTAAAGTAGAAGTTATAAGTAAACTACCTCCCCCTACTTCAATTAGGGCTGTTAGAAGTTTCTTAGGGCATGCAGGGTTCTATAGAAGGTTCATTAAGGACTTTTCTAAGATTGCTAGGCCTTTAACTCAATTGCTAGTAAAAGATATACCTTTTGAATTTGATGATGATTGTTTAAGAGCTTTTGAGTTATTAAAGGAAAAACTAACCACGGCTCCCATCATGGTTTCTCCTGATTGGGAGCTGCCCTTTGAGCTTATGTGCGATGCTAGTGATTTTGTAGTTGGAGCTGTTTTAGGCCAGCGCAAGGAGAAGAAATTTTAGCCTATTTACTATGCTAGTAAGACGCTTACGGATGCCCAAGAACACTATACAACCACAGAGAAGGAGCTCCTAGCTGTCGTGTTCGCTTTTGACAAATTTCATTCCTACCTTGTGCTGTCAAAGATAATTGTTTACACGAATCATTATGCTTTAAGGTATTTATTTTCAAAGCATGATTCTAAGCCAAGATTGATTCGTTGGGTTCTGCTGTTACAGGAATTTAACTTGGAAATTAAGGACAAACGAGGAGCTGAAAATCTTGCAGTAGACCATCTTTCTCGATTAGAGAACCCGCACTGGGAGGAGCTTAATGAGAAAGAGATCGATGACTTCTTTTCGGATGAGCACCTATGCTCAATGCAGGTGGCAAATACTATTCCTTGATTTTCTGATTATGCAAATTATTTGGCTGCAAGGGTACTCCCAAAGGGTATGACGGGCCAGCAAAAGAAGAAATTCTTTAATGACTTGAAGTATTACATTTGGGACGACCCCTTCTTGTTTAGTATTTGTGCAGATCAAATTATCAGGAGGTCTGTATATGGGGAGGAGATCATTCAAATTATCAAGCATTGTCATGAGGGACCGGTTGGTGGACACCAAGCCCCAAACCATACGGCCAGGAAGGTTATGGATGCTGGTTTTTATTGGCCGACTATCTTCCAAGATGCACGAGCATATGTCCAGGTTTGTGATGCATGCCAACGGTCAGGTAATATTTTTGCCCGAGATGAAATGCCCCAACATAGTATACAAGTGTTGGAAATTTTTAATGTTTGGGGCATTGATTTTATGGGTCCTTTTCCTTTTTCGTATGGATGCAAGTATATAATGGTGGCTATTGAATATTTTTCTAAATGGCCTGAGGCACAAGCCTTGCCTACTAATGATGCTAGGGTAGTTGTGAGGATCCTTAAGAGACTATTCTCTAGGTTTGGAACACCTCGAGTATTAAAAGATATGGAGTATCTCAACGATTCTCCATGCCTTATCACCCACAAACGAGTGGGCAAGTAGAGGTTACTAATAGTGGGCTTAAGCGCATTTTAGAGAAGACTATAGGAGCTAGTAGGAAAGATTGGACTACAAAGCTAGATGATGCTTTATAGGCATTTAGAACTACCTATAGGACTTCTACAGAGTTCACTCCCTTTAGGCTTGTGTATGGAAAAGGTTGTCATTTACCTGTGGAGCTAGAACATAAAGCGTTATGGGCACTTAAATCGTTTAACTTTGATTTGGATAGCGCAGGTAGACAAAGGCAGTGGCAAATAAATGAGCTAGAGGAGTGGCGTCAACAAGCCTATGAAAATTCAACAATCTACAAGGCGAAGACCAAACAAAGGCATGACAAGCGATTGAAAAATCTAAAGGAGTTTAACGTAGGAGATAATGTGTTGTTATTTAACTCTCGTCTCTGTTTATTTCCAGAGAAGCTGAAGAGTCGTTGGTCGGGGCCATTTACAGTGATGCAAGTCTTCCGTTATGGTGCGGTTGAAGTGCATCATCCGGAAAAGGAAAATTTCAAGGTTAATGGGCAGAGGTTGAAGCATTACCTTGGAGGGTCACTGAATATGGAAGAGCGTGTGAATTAGGCGCTCCATTTCTGATTCAAAGAAAAGAATAAAGTCCAGCTTATGACTTTAAAGAAGCTTGTTTCTTTTATTTTCATTTTAATTCTTTAGTTTTCATTTTTTTTCTTTCCATTTTGGGTATTAATTTTTGTTTGAATTATGTGAACTTAGGTGATTAGGTTCTACAGTTGGTTTTTGCTCGTGCATGTGACACTATTTCTGACCCTCAGAGAGCGCCACTCCTCCACCACTGACCAGCCAGCGCCCTCTTTTCACCCCGGAGCTATAGTCAGGGCAGTATTATTTCTTTTTCCTTTTGCATTTCTTATATTTTGTACACTGAGGACAATGTGTCCTTCAAGTGTGGGGTGGTGATATTAATATACACTTGCTTTCATGTTTTATTATCTTGTATATGAAATTCAGATCCTTTTCTAGTGTATATATCGCATTTCAATTATCCCATCTCAGTTATTTGTTTATTCTTTGTGCAATATTTTGTAAAAATTTTGAAAATTTTTCACTTTGTTTCGATGCTTTTACTGTTGACTTGCTTTTGGAAATCCTGTTTATGTCCATGTGATCGGGTAAAACCGATAGTGTTGAGTCTTGCGGAAGAATGTAAGATAATTAGTTTGAGTTTTGTACTAAGTTGCTTTAGTTTATCTAATTCTGTTTTGATGATTTTTTTTGGAACCTACTCAAAAGCTCACTTGTGAGAAAGTGAGCCTAAATTGTAAGCATACACTTTATATGCTTGTATTTATTTCTTGTTGAGAGTGCCAATCACTGTCTTTACTTTTAGAACTTGCTCGGTAATGCTTATGAGGGCCACAAGGAGAATTTAACACTTTGGTATGATAGAGGCACTTAGGTTTTTCATTCTAGCCAAATAGCCTTCATTCATTTATTGATTATGTAGATAACCCCCTCTTTCACCATTTTTTATTATATTTCATTGCCATTTAGTTTTATCTGCTTTGCATTATGATTCTGCACATGAGTTGTTTTTATTGGGAATATTTGTCTTGGGAATAGCGTTGGAATCTTGTAGTAGCTTACTTCAATCCAAAAGAACATGTTCTTCCCTTATGAAAAAGAAAAGAAAAAGAGACGAAAAAAAAGAAGAAGAAAAAAATATAATAAGAAGAATAAGAGGGAAGGGTGATGAAAAGAAAGAAAGTAAGTAAGCTTGTCACGACCCCACCCGTGGGCCCGTGACCGGCACTAGGGAATGGGTAGGCTTAAGGCCACCGAGACCCGTAGTAAGCCTGACACTCACTGATTTAAACAAATCTCAACTCAAATTAATATTATTAAAACCACAAATTATCTTAATAGCTACATTCTACATAAATACTTGATGCGCGGGAAAATTAGGCGAGACCCGGGAAACTCGGAAAATTTACAACCGATACATCTACTATTACTACTCATGGAGAATCTAAGATTTACTAATTTACATACCAAATCAAACACATCACCCGATGATGAAGGAGTCAGTTATCAATAAAAGTCATGGAGAACTAACAATCACGAATCCGAAAAAAATATAAATGGAGACCGGTCGAGAGTGAGTTAAAATCATATATCTATAACAGTTTCAAATATCTCAATATCACCTTATTTAATTTTAAAATAATTAATAAATCACGCGAACCATACGTGTCATGTTAAAACATATGTGTCATGCCATGCTTAAACAAAATTTATTCCACATGCAACGGGACGGAGTACTTCAGTAGAACTCTAATCCCAACCCTAAAATCTCAATTATTTCAACACTTATGTCTCAACTAACCTCAACTCTAACATCTCGATTTATTTCAACACTTATGTCTCAACTAACCTCAACTCTAACATCTCAAACCTCTCATTCCAACAGATCGGCGCCCCAGAGAGCAAAGCTCGACCGGGGACCTTACCTCCGATCCGGCCACTTAACTCTCAGCCTTAGCCTTTTGGCTCTCTTATCCAATAAGACTGGCGCCTGATAGCAATGCTCGACCGGGACCTTACCTCCGGTCACTTAAATATCCAAATAAGAAATCTAGTAGCCATTCGGCTCTCTTAATCCAATAAGATCGGGCGCCCCCGAGAGCAATGCTCGACTAGGGACCTTACCTCCACCGGTCACTTAAATATCCAAATAAGCCGCTCGAGAGCAATGCTCACCGTGGACCTCTACTCCCAAGCAACCACACTCTACTAAGCCCAGAGAGCGATGCTCGACCGTATGCGTCCTAATCTTTCTTTCTTAAAATTTTTACCTCTTTACCCTTTCCCTATCTCTCTCGGGATTATATTTGGGACACTCATCCAACTCCTATGTTCTACTCGCCGTCCCATCCCGAGTCATCATGCAATATTAAAATTGGTAATAAAGGAAAACATATTTAAATAGTAATTAAAAGCATCATGCAAATGATAATAATAATAATTAGATGAAAAATTGAAATTGCAAATAAATATTCACAGTAGCAAATCAAATTTTATGCATGACACGTGCATAAGCGATATATGACTTTAACTCACAGGTTTGGCGACCTCCTAGCTCTGCTCCGGTGCCTCAGTTGGAGCGAGCCGAACAGACTGATCAATCTAGTCACGGAAAATAATTTATCAAAATGATGAAACAATTACAATAGATCCTAGGTCTAGATTCCTAGGACTGACTGTCTAAGAATCTCGACTTGGGAACTACCGAAAATTCGGCAGAACCTCCCCTACAACACGAACATTACCCCCCGTAAAAACGGGTCTAGGACCTGCCAGAAAAACACTCCAAATACTTAACGATTCAAACAATAGGAGTCGGGTCCCTAACTTCACTATTTCCCGACTCCGCCACACAGCACAAAATACGAGGCAGGCAAACTGACAGACAATTATTTTTGACTCACAAAAAACATCAACACACAATATAATCCAATAGACATAATTAAACCAAGAATTTCTAAAATTAACAGGCCAAAGAAAAATTACCGAGACGCTCGATCGCTCGGTCGACTCGCCTCCGGCCGCCGGAGTCCGATTGACGATCCGAACACACCATCGGACTCACAACGACGCGCTGATGACGATCCCCGCTTCCGATTTTCCGCTCTGACACCCGATCATCCGGAGAGATTTGCGGACGATCTCGACCGTCGATTTGCAAATGAAATTCGATCGCCAGTAAACCGGTGCCATCGCGAAGCTTGAGCTGAAGAGAGTCGGGATACGTCCTTCGATCGTCCATCCTCCGCCGGAGCTCGCCGGAAAAGCCCAAAAATACGGCTGCCACCATTTTCTCTCTCCACCGGATCTTCCGTCTCCGGCCACCACAAAGGCCGCCATCGCCGGAAGAGAGCTCTCCGAGAGGAGCCGATCGCCACCCAACTCGGCCACCAACAACGCCGGACCCACGGAAACAAGCTCGAAGCCGCCAAGGCTTTCCCGCTGCCGCCTGAGGCTGCCGCCGCCACTGGCCTGCCAAGACACGCCACCGACGACGCACGCCACCGCCTTCCTCCCCTTCTTCTTCGGCCATCGCCCTCTCTCTCTCTCTCCCGATCTGCTTTCTCTCTCCCCGATTTCTTTCCCTTCAATATCGACATTTGACCCCTGAACTTTTCCTTATTACAATTTGGTCCCTCAACTTTCTTAATTACTTACAATTTCATCCTGCAGAATTCCAATCAAACCCCCAAACTTCATTTTAGCCTTTCAATTAAGCCCCTAACTAATTAATTTGGGCCAAATCCGAATTACTGAAAATACACAATTACAAAAATACCCCTGACCGACATATTTATTTACGAAAATACCAAACTCACAAATTTCCATTAAAACCCAATAAAAATAACATTATACTTTCAATCCTTATTCCAAAATAAATTTCCAATTTAGTCCTAACACACAATTAAATTAAATAATCAATTTCCAACTTAAAATTTAATACTACTAATCAATTATAATATCAATTTTTCCAAAATTCTTTTATTAAAACATCCTTTATAATTTCTTCCAAAATTTTTCAATATATAATTTTACTTATATAAATATGCATTTGGAAAAATTTTGAATAACCAAAATATAATCATTTCTCAAATAATTTACTTGAATAATTTCTTAAAATTTCAAACTAATTAGGTATAGAAAATAGCTCATTTATTTGATTAATATTAAATTTTTCATTAAATCATTTCAAATTAAATCCAATAATAATAAAGCTAAAATTAACTTAAATAAAAACTCATTATTAAATATATAAAAAAAATTCCGGGTGTTACATTCTCCCCCCCTTAAAAGAAAAAAATTCGACCTCGAATTTTAAAAGAAAAGGGGCTTCACTCTAAGACTGAAACTAATTAGGAACCTCCCGTCTCCAACCCGGCTTCTCGGAAACTTTCCTCGGCAGAAATAAACTAAACCACAAGACTCATCGACAAAACCCTTAAATAAAACTGGCGAACCTGAAAATCCGTGATCCTCACTTACTACTCCTCGGAAACCAAATCTTCACTTGCTTCCACACACTAAGGGTCCAACACGAGCAAAAGATCGAAAATACACTTCCTCAACTCAGACTAATAACTGGATTTGACCTTAGAGAACATTACTAATACTTGGCGGCAAGTCCAACTTACATGCCACCTCACCAACCTGCCGACAAAACCAAGGGTTTCCACACAAGAAGGGCCAATTCTGATCCTGCCAAAAATCCATTCACCAAATTTCCTTCCTAATGACATGTCCCTTGCACGTACAGAAAAATCCTTAACATCTACATCACATCATCCTCGACATAACATCCATCTGATCGCATCAACCGACACAACCCATGCCATCCTGACACAAGATTCCTCCTTGACTGAAATCCAAAAGCCTCCCTTATAATCTAACATGGGGCCTACAGCTCCACAGACTTACTCTCTCAGCAACTCAACTCGTCATCCAGAGAATTCTCAAGCTAATACTATTTACTTTGAAAAATTACATCTTTACTTACTTTATAATCATCACTGATAAAAACTTTATTATCTTGAAAAACACTTTTACAAAATCGTAAAATCTCTAGCCATTTCTCTTTATATAAAATTCTATAATATCGCGCACCAGGGTGATGATGCCCCCTATCACCAAGGGTTGCAATGCACGATGTATGATGCATGTCCTAAAATGAATTTATGTATGCCTAACAGTGAAATGCCATATGCACTCTTACGGGATTGGGCGCAATATTGTATTTTAAAACACTTGTTCTACTTAGAAAAATAAATAATGTTCGCTTAAGTTTCTCTGGATTCCGAGCATCCGAAAATACTCCTGCCACCTTTCTTAAGCTTCTTACAATCACCAACTCAACCATAACAGCCGACATCTGTTCGACTTCCCAGGCACTACCTTCGGCGCTACTCAAAAAGACGATGCCTGATGCGATGACGAGGCAGCTCATGACACGACTGCAACCACGCTCTACACTAAAACTGACTGCGGTGCCCACCATCGAAACAACAATCAAAGCTTCTAAATGCGGACTGCACTAATCACTTGAAGAAACAGCACGAGTCTATCGTGCTTCGGATCTTCCCATCGCTATAAAACACATTCTCAGCACGGCACCAAAGACAAGCTTACAAGAAAGGAAAGACTGACTCTCTAACAGTGAAGGCTGAGACACTGGAGTCAATGAAAACAACAAGACAAACTTGATCCTAACTCCGCAGTACCAAGAAAAATCTTAACTTAGGTCGAAGGAAATCTAAACCTAAGCTCTGATACCAACTTTGTCACGACCCCACCCGTGGGCCCGTGACCGGCACTTGGGAATGGGTAGGCTTAAGGCCACCGAAACCCGTAGTAAGCCTGACATTCACTGATTTAAACAAATCTCAACTCAAATTAATATTATTAAAACCACAAATTATCTTAATAGCTACATTCTACATAAATACTTCGGTCTGCCAGAAAAATTAGGCGAGACCCGAAACTCAGAAAATTTACAACCGATACATCTACTATTACTACTGCGGAGAATCTAAGATTTACTAATTTACATACCAAATCAAACACATCACCCGATGATGAAGGAGTCGGGTTACTGAATAAGAGTCGCGGGAGAACTAACAATCACGAATCTGAAAAAAAAAAACATAAATGGAGACTGTCAGTCTCGAGAGTGAGTTAAAATCATATATCTATAACAGTTTCAAATATCTCAATATCATCTTATTTAATTTTAAAATAATTAATAAATCACGCGAACCATACGTGTCATGTTAAAACATATGTGTCATGCCATGCTTAAACAAAATTTATTCCACATGCAACGGGACGGAGTACTTCAGTAGAACTCTAATCCCAACCCTAAAATCTCGATTATTTCAACACTTATGTCTCAACTAACCTCAACTCTAACATCTCGATTTATTTCAACACTTATGTCTCAACTAACCTCAACTCTAACATCTCAAACCTCTCATTCCAACAGGACTGGCGCCCAGAGAGCAAAGCTCGACCAGGGACCTTACCTCCAGTCCGGTCACTTAACTCTCAGCCTTAGCCTTTTGGCTCTCTTATCCAATAAGACTGGCGCCCCGATAGCAATGCTCGACCAGGGACCTTACCTCCAGTCTGGTCACTTAAATATCCAAATAAGAAATCTAGTAGCCATTCGGCTCTCTTAATCCAATAAGACTGGCGCCCCGAGAGCAATGCTCGACTAGGGACCTTACCTCCAGTCTGGTCACTTAAATATCCAAATAAGCTGGCGCCCCGAGAGCAATGCTCGACCAGGGACCTTTACTCCGGCAACCACACTCTACTAAGCCCAGAGCGATGCTCACCGTATGTGTCCTAATCTTTCTTTCTTAAATTTTTTACCTCTTTACCCTTTCCCTATCTCTCTCATATTATATTGGGACACTCATCCAACTCCTATGTTCTACTGTCGTTCCATCCTGAGTCATCATGCAATATTAAAATTGGTAATAAAGGAAAAATATATTTAAATAGTAATTAAAAGCATCATGCAAATGATAATAATAATAATTAGATGAAAAATTGAAATTGCAAATAAATATTCACAGTAGCAAATCAAATTTTATGCATGACACGTGCATAAGCGATATATGACTTTAACTCACAGGTTTGGCGACCTCCTAGCTCTCCTGCCTCGATTGGAGCGAGCCAATGTATGATCAATCTAGTCACGGAAAATAATTTATCAAAATGATGAAATAATTACAATAGATCCTAGGTCTAGATTCCTAGGACTGACTGTCTAAGAATCTCGACTCGGGAACTACCAAAAATTCGGTAGAACCTCCCCTACAACACGAACATTACCCCCCGTAAAAACGGGTCCAGGACCTGCCAGAAAAGCACTCCAAATACTTAACGATTCAAACAATAGGAGTCGGGTCCCTAACTTCACTATTTCCCGACTCCGCCACACAGCACAAAATACGAGGCAGGCAAACTGACAGACAATTATTTTTGACTCACAAAAAACATCAATACACAATATAATCCAATAGACACAATTAAACCAAGAATTTCTAAAATTAACGGGCCAAAGAAAAATTACCGAGACGCTCGATCGCTCGGTCGACTCGCCTCCGGCCGCCGGAGTCCGATCGACGATCCGAACACACCATCGGACTCACAACGACGCGCTGATGACGATCCCCGCTTCCGATTTTCCGCTCTGACACCCGATCATCCGGAGAGATTTGCGGACGATCTCAACCGTCGATTTGCAAACGAAATCCGATAGCCACTAAACCAGTGCCATCGCGAAGCTTGAGCTGAGGAGAGTCGGGATACATCCTCCAATCGTCCATCCTCCGCCGGAGCTCGCCGGAAAAGCCCAAAAACGCGGCTGCCACCATTTTCTCTCTCCATCGGATCTTCCGTCTCCGGCCACCACAGGCGTCGCCACTGCTGCCAGAAGAGAGCCCTCGCCGAGAGGAACCGATCGCCACCCAACTCGGCCGCCAACAACGCCGGAAACGGCCGGAAACACGCCTGAAGCTGCCGCCCGGCTTCCGCCGCTTCTGCCGCTGCTTGGCCAACAAGACGCCGCCCGGCTTCCAGGCCCACGCCCGACGGCCGCCACCGACGACGCACGACGCATCCGCTTTCTCTCTCCCCGATTTCTTTCCCTTCAATATCGACATTTGACCCCTGAACTTTTCCTTATTACAATTTAGTCCCTCAACTTTCTTAATTACTTACAATTTCATCCTGCAGAATTCCAATCTAACCCCCAAACTTCTTTTAAGCCTTTCAATTAAGCCCCTAACTAATTAATTTGGGCCAAATCTGAATTACTGAAAATACACAATTACAAAAATACCCCTGACCGACATATTTATTTACGAAAATACCAAACTCATAAATTTCCATTAAAACCCCATAAAAATAACATTATACTTTCAATCCTTATTCCAATATAAATTTCCAATTTAGTCCTAACACACAATTAAATTAAATAATCAATTTCCAACTTAAAATTTAATACTACTAATCAATTATAATACCAATTTTTCCAAAATTCTTTTATTAAAACATCCTTTATAATTTCTTCCAAAATTTTTCAATATATAATTTTACTTATATAAATATGCATTTGGGAAAATTTTGAATAACCAAAATATAATCATTTCTCAAATAATTTACTTGAATAATTTCTTAAAATTTCAAACTAATTGGGTATAGAACATAGCTCATTTATTTGATTAATATTAAATTTTTCATTAAATCATTTCAAATTAAACCCAATAATAATAAAGCTAAAATTAACTTAAATAAAAACTCATTATTAAATATATAAAAAAAATTCCGGGTGTTACAAAGCTAATTGTTTAATTGCTTCTCGGAGTTTACATTTTGACTTGATTCCTATTTCCCACCTTGGACTACTGTCCATTGTTTACCCCTTGTGATCATTGTGGCTTGTGTGTAGGTCATGTATTTCATTGCAGAATACCATAGGTTCAACTCTAACCAAATTTACCTACCCCTACCTAATCCTCATTACAACCTTTATAAAGACATCTTGACATGGTTGTTGACTCTCCATAAGTGGTAGGAGTAGGATTTAAGAGCAAGCATATAGTAAGTAAGGCAGTAGTTGAAGCATTGAGCGATTAAACACTACCCTTTAAACACTTTAAGTGATTTAGAGTGAATCTGGTGAGGAGTTGGTTCTGAATAATTTTATTGAGACAGTGTTTTGCGAATTATTGGCATCTTGGTTGTGATACTTGAATTGATTGCTTCATTTCTTTTTGTTTGACTTGCGCTTGTTAAGGATATGTGCAGGAGCTCCCTAGCTTGTTTGTCAGTTCAAGTGTTGTTCCTTAGTGGTTTATTTTCCTTATTTTACTTTTGATTGCTTGAGGATAAGCAATGAGCTAAGTGTGGGGTTATTTGATGTGCGTAAAATACATACATCTAAATGGGGTTTTTAAGGTTGATTTTATGTATATTTGGATGTGAGTTGGTCCCAACACTCACCCTATGTGTCTGTTTGTGTGCATTAGGTCCAAAAGAAGTCAAAGTATGATAAAGGGAAGAATTGGAGCATAATTGGACGTTAAAGCTGCCAAAACAAGCTAAGTATGCCCATGAGGAAGGTTAACACGGCCGTGTTCCCAACACGGCCGTGTTGGATGCATCAAACATCAAAGAAACAAGAGGTTTTTAGGGAGCATGGCCACAGAGAGTAACACGGGCATTAACACCAGAACGTGTTGGGAACACGGGCATCAACACGGCCATGTTCATGGCAACTGGTCAAATTCATTTAAAAAGAAAGAAAAGAGAAAAAGTGGGGCAGCTAGGGTTAGAACGTCCAAAACTCATCTTTTTCTCTGTCTAAGGGTTTTCTAAGTTGAAACTAAGAGAAAAGGAGACTTGGATCAAGGTTTCACTTGGATTCTCTTCGAAGATCAAAGATTGGTGAGGATTGTCGATTGGTTTCAATCCGAGTAAAAGGAACAAGAATCGATCCAAAATTGGGCACGAGGAATTGGAGCTATTTACTCTCATCCAAGGGTGTATTCGGGTTCTTCTACCTTTACTCATTTTTTGTAATTGGATGCTTGTTGGTTGTGATTATGAACATGATTAGCTAAACTTATTAACCCATTGGGGTTCTTTATCTAGGGATTTTTGTACTTCAATTTTGAATTGAATGTATTGATTGTCAATATTGGTTTGCAATGGAAGTATTTCTTGATTTATTTGCAATGGAAGTATTTCTTGATTTATTCTTCATATCTTGTTGAATGATTTTTAAAATTTGAATGATCTTGAGAAAGATGTTTAGGTTTGGATTGTCCTTTGCAACCTAGAATTGAATTCGCCTAGAGATAGGGTGTTCGTTCTACCGAATTGAGAATTAACAACTCTCAATAGTGTTAAATGGTACATAATGCTAATTTGGGTAATTAGAGTTAGGAAGAGATTTCAACCTAATTAATCTAAGTTAAGATGTTAGTATCCTTGAGAAAGGCATTAATTGTGTAGAGATTTTCCCATGAAAATTGGATTTAATCAATCAATTCCATCTTTAGTTTCCATTCCTTAGAGACAAGAATTCCCAAAGGGTTATTCCTTTACTTGAATTAATCATTCCCTAGTATACGTAGTTCGACAACAATTAGAGTAGCTATTATTAGTTTAGGAATTATTCATTAACACCATTTATTTTCTGTGATTAGATAACAGTGAAGATTGAGTAGATTTAGGTTTACACATTCTTTGGGGAATACGAAACTTGGTACTCACCGTTAGCTATACTCCACTGATAGGTACACTGCCTTAGGTCACAGTCTTGCTTGACTTAGCACACATCAGGGATATTTATCAATTAGAGAAAATAACCTTTGTAATTGTGGTATATTTGCGAGTGTGAGAAAACAACCCCTTAAATGGGTTAATTTTATAATATGAGAAAACAACCCCGTAAAAGGGGTATATTTGTCAATATAAGAAACTAACCCGGTAAAATATGTATATTTATAAATCTAAGAAAACAACCCCGTAAAAGTAGTGTAATTTCGAGTATGAGAAAACAGCCTCGTAGAAGAAGTAAATTTTTTAATATGAGAAAATAACGCTGTAAGAGGGGTCCATTTATTAATATTAGAAAATAGCCTCGTAATATGGTGATATTTATGAATATGATGAAATAACCCCGTAATTGTGGTATATTTGTGAGTATGAGAGAACAACCCCTTAAATGGATTAATTTTATAATATGAGAAAACAACCCCGTAAAAGGGGTATATTTGTCAATATAAGAAAATAACCCAGTAAAACGTGTATATTTATGAATTTGAAAAAACAACACCATAATAGTGCTAATAATTTAATATGAGAAAATGACACCATAAAAGTGGTATATTTATCAATATAAAAAAATAATCCCGTAAAACATGTATATTTATGAATCTGAGAAGACCACCCGGTAAAAGTATTGTAATTGCGAGTCTACGAAAACAACATCGTAGAAGGGGTAAATTTTTTAATATGAGAGAACAACCCCGTAAGAGGGGTATATTTATAAATATAGAAAACAACCCCGTAACATGGAGATATTTATCAATCGGAGAAAATAACCCTGTAATTGTGGTATATATGTGAATAAGAGAAAACAATCCCTTAAATGGGTTAATTTTATAACATGAGAAAACAACTCCGTAAAAGGGGTATATTTGTCAATATATGAAAATAATCCCGTAAAATATGTATATTTATGAATCTAAAACAACAACCCCCGTAAAAGTAATGTAATTGCGTGTCGAAGAAAACAACATCGTAGAAGGGGTAAATTTTTTAATAATAGAAAATAACCTCATAAGAGGGGTATATTTATAAATATTAAAAAACAGTCCCGTAATACGGGGATATTTATCAATCGGAGAAATAACCCCGTAATTATGGTATATTTGTGAATATGAGAAAACAACCCCATAAAAGGGGTATATTTGTTAATATAAGAAAATAATCTCATAAAACGTGTATATTTATGAATTTGACAAAACAAGCACATAATAGTTCTAATAATTTAATATGAGAAAACGACCCCGTAAAAGTGGTATATTTATCAATATAAGAAAATAACCCTATAAAATGTGTATATTTATGAATTTGAGAAAACAACTCCGTAAAAGTAGTGTAATTGCGAGTATAAGAAAACAACGTCGTCGAAGGGGTAATTTTCTTAATATGAGAAAATAACCCGGTAAGAGGCGTACATTTATAAATATTAGCAAACAACACCGTAATACATGGATATTTATCAATCGGAGAAAATAACCCTGTAATTTTGGTATATTTGTGAGTATGAGAAAACAACCCGTTAAATGGGTTAATTTTATAATATGAAAAAATAATCCCGTAAAAGGGGTATATTTGTCAATATAAAAAAATAAATCGGTAAAACGTGTATATATATGAATTAGAGAAAACAAAACCATAATAGTGCTAATAAATTAATATGAGAAAACGACCTTATGAAAGTGGTATATTAATCAATATAACCCCATAGAACGTGTATATTTATGAATCTCAGAAAACAACCCTATAAAAAAGTAGTGTAATTGCGAGTCCAAGAAAACAACGTCGTAGAACGGGTGAATTTTTTAATAATAGAAAATAACCTCGTAAGAGGAGTATATTATAAATATTAGCAAACAACCCCGAAACACATGGATATTTGTCAATCGGAGAAAATAATCCCGTTATTTTGGCATATTTGTGAGTATGAGAAAACAACCCCTTAAATGGGTTAATTTTATAATATGATAAAACAACCACGTAAAAGGGGTACATTTATTAATATAAGAAAATAATCCCGTAAAACATGTACATTTATGAATTTGAGAAAACAACCCCATAATAGTGCGAATAATTTAATATGAGAAAACGACACTGTAAATGTGGTATATTTATCAATATAAGAAAATAACCCCGTAAAAGGTGTTTATTTATGAATCTGAGAAAACTATCCCGTAAAAGTAGTGTAATTGTGAGTCCACGAAAACAGCGTCGTAGAAGGGGTGAATTTTTTAATATTAGAAAATAACCCTGTAAGAGGGATATATTTATAAATATTAAAAAACAGCCCTGTAATACGGGGATATTTATCAATCGAAGAAAATAACCCATAATCTTAGTATTTTTTCAAGTATGAGAAAAAGAAACCCCTCAAAAGGATTAATTTTATAATATGAGAAAACAATCCCGTAAAAGGGGTATATTTGTCAATATAAGAAAATAATTCCATAAAACGTGTTTATTTATGAATTGGAGAAAACAACCACATAATAGTGCTAATAATTTAATATAAGAAAACGACCCCGTAAAAGTAGTATATTTATCAATATAAGAAAATAATCCCGTAAAACATGTATATTTATGAACTAGAGAAAACAATCCCGTAAAAGTAATGTAATTGCAGGTCTAAGAAAACAGCGTCGTAGAAGGGGTAACCCCGTAATTGTGGTATATTTGTGAGTATGAGAGAACAACCCCTTAAATGGATTAATTTTATAATATGAAAAAATAACCCCGTAAAAGGGGTATATTTGTCAATTTAAGAAAATAACTCTGTAAAACGTGTATATTTATGAATTTGAAAAAATAACCCCATAATATTGCTAACAATTTAATATGGGAAAACGACGCCGTAAAAGTGGTATATTTATCAATATAAGAAAATAACCTCGTAAAACTTGTATATTTATGAATCTGAGAAAACAACTCCGTAAAAGTAGTGTAATTGCGAGTCCAAGATAACAGCCTCGTAGTAGTGTAAATATTTTAATATGAGAAAACAACCTTGTCAGTGGGGTATATTTATAAATATTAGATAACAACCCCGTAATACGGGTATATTTTTCAATAAGAGAAAATAACCTTGTATTGTGGTATATTTGTGAGTTTGAGAAAACAACACTTTAAATGGGTTAATTTTATAATATGAGAAAACAACCCCGTAAAATGGGTATATCTTTCGATGTAAGAAAATAATCCTGTAAAACATGTATATTTATGAATTAGAGAAAACAACTCCATAGTAGTACTATTAATTTAATATGAGAAAACGACCCCATAAAAGTAGTATGTTTATCAATATAAGAAAATAACCCCGTAAAACATCAATATTTATGAATCTGATAAAACAATCTTGTAAAAGTAGTGTAATTGCGAGTCCAAGAAAACAACATTGTAGAAGGGGTGAAATTTTTTAATACTAGAACATAACCCCGTAAGAGGGGTATATCTATAAATATTGAAAAACAGCACCATAATATGGGGATATTTATCAATTGAAGAAAATAACGCTATAGTCTTAGTATATTTTCAAGTATGAGAGAGAAACCCCCTCAAAAGGGTTAATTTTATAATATCAGAAAACAACTCCATAATACGGGGATATTTATCAATCAGAGAAAACAACCCCGTAAATTTGGTATATTTGTGAATATGAGAAAACAACCCCTTAAATGGATTAATTTTAAAATATGAGAAAATAGTCCCGTAAAAGGGGTATATTTATCGATATAAGAAAATAACCCTCTAAAACATGTATATTTATAAATCTGAGAAAACAACCCCGTAAAAGTAGTATAATTGCTAGTCTCAGAAAACAGCCTTGTAGAAGGGGTAAATCTTTTAATATGAGAAAACAACCCCGTAAGAGGGGTATATTTATAAATATTAGAAAACAATCCCGTAATACAGAAATATTTATCAATCGGAGAAAATAACCCTGTAATTTTGGTATATTTGTGAGTATGAGAAAACAACTACTTAAATGGGTTAATTTTATAATATGAGAAAACAACCCCGTCAAAGAGTTATATTTGTCGATATAAGAAAATAACCCCGTAAAATGTGTATATTTATGAATTTGAGAAAACAACCCCATAATAGTACTAATAATTTAATATGACAAAATGACCCCGTAAAAGTGGTATATTTATTAATATAAGAAGATAACCCGTAAAACTTGTATATCTATGAATCTGAAAAAATTACCCCGTAAAAGTACTGTAGTTGCGAGTATGAGAAAATAGCATCGTAGAAGGAGTGAAATTTTTAATATGAGAAAATTGTTTAACCATAATAATTTATAAGGTTTTGGATGTGGAACGAGATTGAATCCCAATTTCTCTACCATCAAAGTGCTAGCAATGTTTCTACAACAACCACTATCAATAATGACATTGCATGTCTTACCTTGAACAGGGCATCTAGTGTGGAATATGTTGTCCCTTTGCTGCTCCATATTATCTTCCTCCTTCATTTGCGCATTAAGTGTGTATCTAGTAACCAAAAGATCACCTCTACTTAAGCAATTAGAGTAAAGCATTGGTCTAGGCACCAATCTTCTCGAAGCAAAGGAAGAAGTTGTAACTAAGTAACTAAGCCACAAGCAAAGGCTAGCAAGTCACATCCATTTTGTTAGCTTCGGTTAGGTTGGTCTCCTTATGATATGAACCAAACTAGCACAATGAATCCTACTCCAACAAGGAGTCTTGACGATGCAAATCCTACTAGCTCAAGAAATCCTAATCCAATAAGGAGTCCTGACTCAACTAGAAACCCTAATCCTGCAAGGAGTCCTGACTCAACTAGGAACCCTAATCCTGTAAGGAGTCCTAATGATATTAGGAGTTCAAGCAATGAAAGGAATCCTAATTCAACTAAGAGTGCTAATTCATTTCAAATTATAAGTCAATGAGCTTATCCAAGACTTTTGGGCTAAGGACACATCAAGGCTTGAAGAATTGGATTTTAGTATGGATTTGTGTCCCATCCTCCTTGATCATCAAGTCATACCTAATGCCATCGCTTAAGCTTATCAATTGTATTCCCATGATACCTTATGCCAATCCTTGTGTCATTAGAAGTCCTCGTGCCTAGATAAATACAGAATGAAGGAGAATTCAATGGTGCAAATCCTGAATTGGAATATTAGGGCGTGCCTCGATTCACAGGTGTTCCATCTTTCCACTAAAATGTTTGTACGCGCTCATTTTGAGAATGATATCAATACTCAATCAACTATTTTTCTTTCTTCACATTGACTTAAACACAAGGGTCGACAAAGGACACAAAAGAAAGGAAGGATGTAAGTGATAAGTCTATGCTCACTATAATGAGTCTTGATAAGTCTGCAACATTCTCGAAAGAACCCATATCTTAATTTTCTACAAGGTAGAAAACTCAAATAATATGCTCACTGCCCATAAGTATTCGGTTGCATGCGATTTTTTAGTGCGAGAGTGTAGTTGACTGATCAACAACTCTTATAGCTCTAAATTTTATGAGCCAGCTTAATAAAAATAAGGAAAAATTCGTGTGGGCCTACTTAATAATGCTCTGACCCAAATTTGTTCATTTTATGTGGCCCAAACATTAAAATCCTCACGTTGCCCCTTGTATTATGCTTGGATTAATAGAAAAACAACATGATTTCTCCCTTATGAGCGTGGATTTAAGTCTCATCCTGCTTGATCATCAAGCTGATCCCCAATGCCACCAGTCAAGCTTGTCAATTAAGTTTCTATAATTCCTTATGCCAATCCTTATGCCATAAGAAGTCATCGTGCCTAGAGGAACTAATGCAAATCCAAAGTCCAAGGAGCGAAGTAGCCAACCAAGTCAAAGAGCCAAAAGAATGAAGGAGGCTTTAAATGGGCTTATTCAAGATATTTGGACCAAAGAACCAAATCCACATGGAGAGTTAAGTTTAATAAAGCCCAATTCTCTTCCATATAGCTAAGCGCAAGGATCAAATCGAATTGATTTAAACACAACAGTAGATAGAGAACACAAAAGAAAGGAAGGACATGAGCAATAAGTCTAGGTTTGCTAGTTCGAGTCTTCATATGTCCGTAAAGTTCTTGCTTAGATTAAACTAAATATGTAAAATACCAAGCCTTCACTTGATAAATTCACCAAGTTCATAAAGAATAAAAGAAGAGAATTAACTAAAAAATAATCAATATTCAACAACTCCTTTTACATGAGTCCTCATGCCTAGACGAAGAAGGAAGGATGAAGATCCTAATGGTGCAAATCCTGAGTCAAAATATTTAGGCATGACTCGATTCTTGGTGTTCCCTCTTTCCTCTAGAAGATTCCTCCATGATCATTTAGAGAATGATATCAGTACACTCCGCGATCATTTAGAGAATGATATCAGTACACGATCAACTAATTTTCTTTCTTCGCATTCCTCCAAGCATTAGATCAGTGCCTATGATTGCCGCTTTCACATGCTTTCATTCAACACTTCTGTTTATGCTCCCCATATAAAACCAAACCAACATACTAGATATAGATTAGAAAGAGAGACACAAAAGAAACAAAAGAATAGAATTTCCGATCTGATAAGGAAAGAAATCACATATTCTTTGTTCTCTTCCATATGGCTAGGCGTAAGGATCAAATCAAATTGATTTAAACAAAAGCGTAGATAAAGAACACAAGAGAAAGGAATGATGTGAGGGATAAGTCTATGCTCGCTAGCGCGAGTGTTGATAAGTCCACAAATTTCTTGAAAGAACCCATAACTTGATTTTCTACATAGTAGAAAACTAAAATAATATGCTCATTAGCAGCAAGTATTCGGTTGCATACGGTTTTTATAGTGCGAAAGCCCTCATTCCATTAGAAGAAGAGACTAGAAGCTAAATATGAATAAATAAATAAATAGATAAAGATTAATAAATTAAAGTCAAATCAAGAACAAGAGAGGAGTTGACTGGGCAACAACTTTTGTAGTCTTAAAATTTATAAGCCAACTTAATAAAAATAAGGGTAAATTTGGGTGGGCCTACCTAAAACATTCCGACCAAAATTACTTTATTATATCCAGTTCAAACATAAAAGCGCTCGAATTCTGGCTTGTATTACGCTTGGATTATTCGAAAAAACCTGATTTCTCCCTTACGCACATGGATTTACATATATCCTGCTCGATCATCAAGCTAAGCCCCAATGCCATCTGTCAAGCTTGTTAATTGTATTCCCATGATTTCTTACGCCCAACCTTGTGTCATCAGGAGTCCTCATGCCTAGAGGGACAAGGAAGAATGGAGATCCTAATGGTGCAAATCCTGAGTCAGAATATTTGGGCATGCCTCCATTCTCGATGCTCCTTCTTTCATCTAAAATATTCCTCCACGATCATTCAGAGAATGATATCAATACATGATCAACTAATTTTCTTTCTTCGCATTCGTTGAAGTATTGGATCAGTGCCTATGATTGCCGCTTCCATGCGCATTCATACAACACTCGTATTTATTCTCCCCATATAAAATCAAACCAACATACTAAATAAAGATTAGAAAGAGAGACATAAAAGAGAAAACCAAATGAGAATATAGGTAAGATTTCAGATCAGATAAGGAAAGAAATCACAAGTTCTTTATTCTCTCCATATAGCTAAGCATAAAGATCAAATCAAATTGATTTAGACACAATCATAGACAAAGAATACAAGAGAAAAGAAGGACGTGAGGAATAAGTCTATTCTCGCCAGTGCTTGTGTTGATAAGTTGACAAATTTCTTGAAAGAACACATAACTTGATTTCTTACAAGGTACAAAATTAAAATAATATGCTCATTAGCCTCAAATATTCGGTTGCGTGCGGTTTTTATAGTACAAAAGCTCTCATTCCATAAGAAGAAGAGACTAGAAGCTAAATATGAATAAAAAATAAATAAATATTAATAAACTAAAGTTAAATCAAGAACTAGAGAGGAGTTGACTGGGCAACAACTCTCGCAGTCCCAAATTTTATAAGCTAGCTTAACAAAAATAAGGATAAATTCATGTGGGCCTACCTAAAAATACTCCGACCTAAGTTACCTCATTATATGCATTTCAAACATCAAAGTTACACTTAGATTAATAAAAAACAACATGATTTCTCCCTACGCGTGTGGATTTATGACTTTTCGCTTGATCATCAATGTTGTAGAATAATCTAGAATATTATAGAATATGGAGTAATTAATAGAAGATAGAGTATAATTAATTAGAGATAATTCTAGAGATTAGAATATTCTAGAATAATAGAGTATAATTAATTAGAGATAATTCTAGAGATTAGAATATTATAGAATAGAAAGTTCTCCAATTGTATATATATATATACTTCCATGATCAATAGACAACACAACAATTTCAGATTTATTTTCTACTTTTACATGGTATCAGAGCCTAATCTGATTATATGATCCTCCTTTGGTTCAGATTGCCCAAGTGAGCAATCATTTGTTAAAAATAATTTTCTGCCCTAATGAGCAGCACTGTGAGATTCTTGTGGTGTTTCTTTCTTTGTTGCCTGTGTCTTTGTTATTTGGACACCGCTATTATCCATTTTGTTCTCTCACTGCCCACCGTTGTAATCATGAGTGGTACCAAATCAGTCATTACCATCGATATCATTCCCAAGAATGACGAAAATTACGGATAAAAAATTAAATTGGTCCAATTTTTGTGGATGGAGCAAGACTGTACGTGTGTATTTACGAAGCATCAACAAGGCTTATCACCTAACAAATAATCCTTCGGATGACAATACCAAGGAAGCTTGGTTAACAGATGATGCCCGCATATTCTTATAGCTGAGGAACTCAATTGACGGTGAAATACTTCCTCTCATTGTTCACTGTGAGTATGTTAAGGAATTAATGGATTATCTGGATTTTATGTATTTGGGTAAAGGCCATATCTCTCGTATTTATGATGTGTGCCGGAGCTTTCATCATACTGAACAGCAAGATCAATCTCTCATTGCTTATTTTATGAACTTTAAGCGCACTTATGAGGAGCTTAATGTTTTATTGCCCTTTAGTCCAGACGTGAAAGTCCAACAGGCTCAACGAGAACAAATAGCTGTAATGAGTTTTCTTGCTGGTCTTCGTCCTGAATTTGAGTTAGTAAAATCTCAAATTCTTTCCAGTCCCCAAATTCTAATGTTGCAGGAGACTTTTAGTAGGGTTGTCCGCAATGAATCAACCCCATTAGTTGCTCCATCTCAGCCGACTAATGCCCTCATCAGTCAAAATACTAATTCTGGGCGATTCAGCTGGAACATTAATAGAGGGGGAAGTTCAAGTAATCGGGTTCTAGAACAGGGGGGAGTTGTCTGCTACTATTGTCATGACCCCGGACAAACAAAACGAACTTGCAAGAAATTACAAAATAAGTTTCAAAGGAATCATCACATATCATAGCCTACTACAACTCCTTCTCCTCAACCAACTGATAAGACAATCATGGTTTCTGCAGATGAATATGCTAAATTCTCTCAATATCAAGAGACATTAAGGTCTCCCTCGCAGCCTATCACTGCTATTGCCGACTCAGGTAATCCAAGTCAATGTCTTCTTTCCTCTTCATCAAAATAGGTCATTGATTCTGGTGCTACATATCATATGACAGGTAACCCCAATCTATTTTCCTCTTTTCAACCACATTCCTCTTCTAGCACTGTTAGTTTAGCAGATGGATCGCCCTCACGTGTTATTGGCTCAGACACTATTAATGCAACTTCATCCCTTTCTTTATCATCTGTCTTACATCTTCCACAATTTTCCTTTAACTTAATCTCCGTTAGCAAACTTACTCGAGCATTAAATTGTTGTATCTCATTTTTTCTTGACTACTGTCTTTTTCAGGATCTTATGACGAAGAAGACTATTGGTAGAGGACATGAGTTAGGAGGACTATACATATTGGATACTCAGGTGCCTAAACCCATTGCATGTTCCAGTGCCCTCAGTCCGTTCGATATTCACTGTCGATTGGGTCATCCATCACTTCCACTACTTAAACAGTTATATCCTCAGTTTTCTAGTATATCTACTTTAAATTGTGAGTCTTGTCAGTTTGTCAAACATCATCGTGTGTTTTCAGGTCCAAGAGTCAATAAACGGGCTAGTAGTACTTTTGAGTTAGTTGATTCTGACATTTGGGGTCCTTGTTCTGTAGTGTCTAAAACTAGATTTTGTTATTTTGTCACTTTTGTAGATGATTATTCTCATGTTACTTGGCTTTATTTAATGAAAAATTATTCTGAGTTATTTTCACATTTTTCTAATTTTTGTGCTGAAATAAAACACAATTTAATCTTTCTGTGCTTAACTTAAGAAGTGACAATGCAAAAGAATACTTATCCCACTCTTTTCAAACTTACATGACTCAAAATGGTATTCTTCATCAAACTTCTTGTGTTGATACACCTTCAGAATGGTGTAGCTGAAAGGAAAAATAGGCACCTCCTTGAAATAGCTAGAGCTCTTCTATTTCATAAGCAAGTTCCTAAATCATTCTGGGCTGATGCGGTTTCAACCGCTTATTTCTTAATCAATCGTATGCCATCTTCTGTCCTTCATGGTAAGCCTCTTTATAGTATTATGTTTCCTAATAAACATTTATTTCCTATCGAACCACGAATCTTTGGGTGTACATGTTTTGTCAGAGATGTCCGTCCTCATGTTACAAAATTAGATCCTAGGTCTCTTAAGTGTGTCTTTCTTGGTTATTCTCGTCTTCAGAAGGGATATCGTTATTATTGTCCTGATCTTAATCGATACTTGGTATCTACTGATGTTACTTTTTTTGAAAGCACTCGGTTTTTCTCTGTATCTCCTTCTTTATAACAAGCTGAGGATGATGATTGGTTGATTTATACGACTACCAGCATAGTAACTGCGAACTCCAATCCACCACAAATTCAGCAACCACCTATTCACCATGTCTATTCCAGAAGGCCGGTTTCTAGCGATTCATATCTTGTACCTATGGCTTCTTCATTATTAGATCCTTCTCCCGATTTGGACCTTCCTATTGCCACTCGGAAAGGTAAGCGTCAGTGCACTTACCCCATTTCTTCCTTTGTATCTTATGATCATTTGTCACCTTCTTCCTATTCTTTTATTGCATCTATCGATTCCATCACTATTCCTAAAACAGTGCATGAAGCTTTATCTCACTCTGGTTGGCGCCACGCCATGATAGAATAGATGAATCATTAGATGCAAATGGTACTTGGCAATTGGTTGATTTAGCTGCAGGCAGAAAGGCGATAGAATGTAAATGGGTATCTACCATCAAAGTTAATCCAGATGGGTCAGTGGCTCGCCTCAAAGCCCGCTTAGTAGCAAAAGGCTATGCTCAGACTTATGGAGTGGATTATTTTTATACTTTCTCTCCTGTTGCTAAAATGGCATCTGTTCGGATTTTCATCTCTCTAGCCGCTACACATGACTTGCCATTACATCAACTGGACATCAAAAATGCCTTTCTTCATGGTGATCTTAAGGAAGAAGTTTACATGGAGCAACCACCTGGATTTGTTGCTCAGGGGGAGTCTGGGAAAGTATGTCATCTTCACAAATCATTATATGGGTTGAAACAAAGCCCGCGAGCTTGGTTTGGAAAATTCAGTGAAGCTGTTGAGACTTTAGGATGAGAAAATGCAAATCTGATCACTCAGTTTTCTATAAACACTTGGAATATGGCATCATTCTGTTAGTGGTATATGTGGATGATATTGTAATCACTAGGAGTGATTCTACAGGCATTTCATCACTTAAGTCCTTCCTTCATTCCCAGTTTCACACGAAGGATATGGGAAATCTAAAATATTTTTTGGGTGTTGAGGTAATGAGAAGCAAGAAAGGTATTTTTCTGTCCCAGCGAAAATATGTTCTTGATTTATTGCAAGAAATGGGAAAACTAGGGGCAAAACAGTGCAATGCACCAATGCATCCTAATATGAAATTCACAGAAGATGGTGAATTATTTGAGCATCCTAAGAGATATAGACGACTAGTTGGGAAGTTGAATTACCTTACAATAACTCGACCTAATATTGCCTATTCAGTTAGTGTTGTTAGTCAATTTATGGCAGCTCTAACAGTTCATCATTGGGCAGCCTTAGAACAAATATTGTGTTATCTAAAAGGAGCTCCAGGACGAGGAATTCTCTATCAAAATCCTGGGCACACTCAAATCGAATGCTTCTCGGATGTAGATTGGGCAGGTTCTAAAATGGACAGAAGATCCACTACAGGCTATTGTGTTTTTCTTGGAGGGAATCTAGTCTCATGGAAAAGCAAGAAGCAAAATGTTGTATCCCGATCAAGCGTGGAGTCAGAATACAGAGCTATGGCAAAAGCAACATGTGAAATTATATGGATATACCAACTTATGATGGAAATTGGTATAAAAATGTCTTTACCGGCAAGACTTTAGTGTGATAATAAAGCTGCACTTCACATTGCTGCTAATCCAGTGTTTCATGAACGAACAAAACATATCGAGATTGATTGTCACTTTGTTCGTGAAAAACTACAACAGGGTCTAATCACTACTAGTTATGTGAAGACTGGAGAACAGATAGGGGATATATTTACGAAAGCTTTGAATGGAGTTAGAGTGGACTACTTTGGTTACAAGCTGGGCATGATTGATATCTATGCTCCAGCTTGAGGGGGAGTGTTGTAGAATAATCTAGAATATTATAGAATATGGAGTAATTAATAGAAGATAGAGTATAATTAATTAGAAATAATTCTAGAGATTAGAATATTCTAGAATAATAGAATATAATTAATTAGAGATAATTCTAGAGATTAGAATATTCTAGAATAAAAACTTCTCCAATTGTATATATATATACTTCCATGATCAATAGACAACACAACAATTTCAGATTTATTTTCTACTTTTACAATCAAGCTAAGCCCCAATGCCACTTGTCAAGCTTGTTGATTGCATTCCCATGATTCCTTACGCCCAACCTTGCATCATTAGGATTGTACATGAGCCACTCAAATATGATGGACCAATGACTAGAGCTCACATGATGAACTTCGAGGATGCTTTAGGAGTGTTCGTGAAGCAAGAGTTGAAGTTTGCGTTGGAGATCCAAAGTCCAAGTGAGATTAGGCTTAATCAAGACAATGTGCCTCAAGATACTCTTATTAACTTAATTTAATATATGGAGACATGAACAAGTCAAAATAGGGCCAAAATAAACAAGTCAAGCTAACTGGAGTCCAATCTCAAGAATTGCCGCTTCCACGCGCTTTCACTCAACACTCGTGTTTATGCTCCCAAATAAAACTAAACCATCATACAGAGATTAGAAAGAAAGACATAAGCGAAACAAAATAATGAGAATATAGGTAGGATTTGAGATCTAATAAGGAAAGAAATCACAAGTTCTTTGTTCTCTTACATACAGCTAAGCATAAGGATCAAACCGAATTGATTTAAACACAGGGTAGACAAAGAACACAAGAGAAAGGAAGGGAGGGATAAGTCTATGCTCACTAGCGCAAGTGTTGATAAGTCCAATAAGTTCTTGAAAGAAGCCACAACTTGATATCCCACAAGGTAGAAAATTAAAATAATATGCTCATTGGCCTCAACTATTCAATTGCATTCAGTTTTTATAGTGCGAAAGCCAAAATTCCATATGAAGAAGAAACTAGAAGATAAATATGAATAAATAAATAAATAAAGATGAATAAACTAAAGTCAAATCAACAACCAGAGAGGAGTTGACTGGTCAACAGCTCTCATTGTCCTAAATTTTATGAGCCAGCTTGATGAAAATAAGGGAAAATCTGCAAGGGCCTACCTAATAACACCCTGACTCAAATTACTTCTTTATATTCCAAAACACCAGAATGCTCATATTCCCACTTCTATTACACTTGGATTAATCAAAACCAACATGATATCTCTCTAATGCACGTGGGTTTATGGTAATCCTTATGTCATTAATAGTCCTCGTGCTTGAAGGAATAAGGAATGATGGAGATCCTAATGGTGCAAATCCTAAATCAGAATATTTAGGCATGCCTTGATTCTCGTCGTTCCCTCTTTCTTCTAAAAGATTCCTCTGCGATCATTCGGAGAATGATATCCATACTCGATCATCTAATTTTTTTTCTTCACATTTGTCTAAGGATTCATCGGTGCCTATGGTTGCCGCTTCCACTCGCTATCACTCAGCACTCGTGTTTATGCTCCCAAAATAAGACCAAACCATCTTATAAGACAAATATTAGAGAGAAGGACATAAAAGTAACAAATCAAATGAGAACATAGGTAGGATTTCAGATCCGATAAGGAAGGAAACCACAAGTTCTTTATTCTCTTTCATACGGCTAAGCGTAAGCATCAAATCAAATTGATTTAAACACAAGGGTAGATAAAAAACAAAAGAGAAAGGAAGGATGTGAGGGATAAGCCTATGCTTACTAGTGCGAGTGTTGATATGTCCACAAAGTTCTTGAAAGAACCCATAACTTGATTTTTCGCAAGCTAGAAAATTAAAATAATATGCTCATTACCCTCAAGTATTTGTGATGTGATTCTTGATGGATTTTGCAAGAAGCATGTTACGAAATTATTGCCAAGAACGTCTAAAGTCAGATTCATAAACAAAGACCTCGACCTAACACTTTACTAGAAGTGTGAACCTTGGTATAGAAGGGTTTTGGACGCCACACTCAATATTAGAAAGAAGGTGAGTGATAAGTCTCAATGAATGCCATAAGAACAAGTCTTGATAAGTTCTTAGAAGAACTGAGAATTAAATTCTCTCAATGGAATCAATAATAAAAATATTCATTAGCCTCAACCATTAGGCTATAGTGTGTTTAAATAGCCAAAGATACAACCTTAACTTCCATTACATGTTTAGAATGAAACTAGAATAGGAAAATAAAAATCAAAGACTAAATTAGAAGTTTCCAAAAATAACAAAATAAGTAACTAGAGTGATTTAGGCAATTTTTGATATAGGAAGAATGGACTAAATCAACATCTAATTCCTAAATAACTAAAAGGGGCGGCTACCCTTATTTCCTAAACAAAATAGGTGCCTAGGTCAAGCTCACAAGCATGCGCCTTCTTGTTTCCTCTTTAAGCATCTTTCCTTGCTTCCTCTTTAAGAATTTGGCCTTCCCTTGTTCCCTTGAGTAAAATTTCGTCCAAAACTTAAGGATTCATGGCCCAACATGTTGAATTATGTTAATAATAAGATTGGGCTTGAGTAACTCTAACTGTTCATATGGCTTCGAAGGCTTGGCCCATATATCTTAAATAACACCATTTAAGGCCCCCTTCATTCTCTTGGCTTTAGCTCTTGTAATTGAGCCTCCCTTGATGAATAATGGATCACTTGGGTTTGGAACTTGATCTCCCTAACTTAGTTGGCTACTTGGTTCTTTGGGCTTTGGGGTTGCATCAATTCGGTTGCATGCGATTTTTATAGAGCCAAACCCCTTCCTTCATAAGAAGAAGAAATAAGAAGCTAAATATGAATAAACTAAAATCAGATCAAGAATTAGAGAGGAGTTGACTAGAAACAATGCTCGTAGTCCCAAATTTTATAAGCCAACTTAAAAAGAATAAGGGTAAATTCACACGGGCCTACCTAAAAACATTCTGACCTAAATCACTTTATTAAATGCATTTCATAGATCAAAGAGCTCGAATCTCGGCTTATATTATGCTTGGATTAATCGACAAGAATATGATTTCTCCTTTATGCGCACGGATTTATGCCTCATTTTGCTTGATCATCAAGCTAAGGTGCAATACTATCGGTTAAGCTTGTCAATTACGCTCCCATGATTCTTTACACTAACCCTTGCATCATCAGGAGTCCTCATGCCTAGAGGAACAATGCAGAAGATATGATACAAATCTCCAAGATGTTTGCTTTATCTTTGTGTTCTTGTTCGAATGCAAATCTTACTTATCAAGGTGTTGATCTATCCTTGTAGTGTACTTGAAATTGAGGTTTAAGGGACTTAGTTTTTCTTAGGTTCTAATTCTTGATCATCTTTCTAAGTAATATGTTTTCTAACCTTTCTTAGGGGTTGAACCGAATTGGTCCTTGCAGTTTTCATGTTAATGCGTTGCAGTTCCGCAATTCAAAAGGTGTTCTCAAGCTTGTTATTAGTTCTTTGTTTAAGTCAATTGTTAGAGTTCTAAAATTTTAAAAAATCGTTTTGGTATTGACAAGGCTGTCGCGTGCTTATAAAAAATAACCTAACTAGACCTCCTAACTATATAGTCAGGCAAGCAAGGGTCGAATCCCTAGAGACTGAAGTAGTAAAAACTAGCTAATCTTGACTTTAATTAATGCTAAGTAAGTAACCAAATCAACAATTGAGGATGAATTAATCTATAATGCAAATAATAATAATGAGAATAAATTCAAGGTTAAAAAGCACCTAGAGTTAAGTATCCCCACTAGCACAATTAGCGCAAATATAAGTTCCTACCCCAAACTAATTAAATAAAATGTTCGTAAGGAAAGGTAAACGCTATAAAATACCATAGATCTCTCCCGAGTATAAATGGCTTCCCTAATACGCAATCAAACCTACTCCCGTGGTATCATGCACATTAAAGACATTAAATTCAATACCCTGACTTCCTAACAATCCATTCTACCTACTCCCGTGGAGAGTTTCATGTCCTTAATTGAAATATTCAAATCCGTCAAAACCCAACTCCCACTGTGATAAAGACAATGGAATCATAACAATACTAATTATCCCTAATATAGTATTGGCATATGCAAAATCAATTAAGCAAGAACAATTAAATAGTTAATTTCGGGGGGATTAAGGGAACAAATCATACATCAATCATGGCTAGGGTTCACTTAACCCTAGATTAGGAAACTACTCACTCGTGATAATTAAATAACCAAAATAGATTATAAAAGAAAGCATAATTAATAATAGCTTAAAGAGGAAAGGGAAAATACTTGGATTGAATAAAATGAATGATGAATGATGAAGTCTTTCATAAATCTTCAAAACATAAAGGAAAATGACATAATGGAGGAGGAGAAACAAAGCTAAAGAGAAAAAGAAGAAAAGGGGGCTGCCTTTTTCAGGTTCTTTCCAATCTATTTATAATGTGGGGTATCCAAGAGTTTGGCTAGGTTTTTACCCTAAAAATTCGACTAGACCGCTGTCCAAAATGCAATGTTGCAGATCCAGCCACGGGTAGGGCGCGGCATGGCATTATAGGCCGCGGAGTGGACTATTTCTTTACTTATTCATTAGCCTTGAAAGCCAAGTCGCGGAGTGGCTGCGGGATAGCTTTTCTTGCTCATTTCGTGGTATAAAATCCTCCTAGGCATGAGTATCTCTTTGATATCATGCTTGACCATGAACGACTCTACAAACATCCTCGCCAACACTTAGCAACTCGAGCCAATTCCTACGAAAACAAAACAAAACGAACCCGAGGAGAGAAATATCAAAAATAACGAATAGTAGCTCTAAAAGATTAGAAATGCGAAGATAACATGAAGAACAACGTATATATATAGCATATAAAATGCATATATTATTACGCTATCAAATTCCCCCACACTTAACCTTTACTTGTCCTCGAGGAAACAAAACAAAAATAAGAAAAACAATACTAATGAAGCAATAAAATCCTAACTCACTGTCGTAGGAATCACGGTTACACTTAGCATGTACAACAAGCCCTTTAAACCCATAGGTTACCCTAGTGGATGAGCAAGGTCTCATGAAGGTTTTCAGAATGGCATACCTACAAAGCCGAATAATGAACATCCAAACCAATAAATTCAATCAAGTAACAATTTTGAAAACTTAAAATCATTTTAGGGACTATGTTAATATCATAAGTCAACAAACATGGAATGAAACAGTAAGTCAATAACACCCTTCAATAGCCAACTAATCTTACCGCTTCCTTCCCCTAACTCAGTCATATGCATGTAGCTTCTCACTTTAGTTCTATAAAAGAAAACAAATTGAGTCTCTCATGTGTTTGAAAAGGTAGCAGCATCATCACTCAACCTATTTCACGTTGACACTTTTGTAGTCTTCTTCTTTAGACTTGCCTCTCGTCTTTCTCCACTTACTTTGGCTGGCACAAACACGGAGGGTCATGAATTCCTTGTAATAGGGTAGGCTTGGTTAAGATAGGGTAAGACAACGTTATTTGGGGATATGGTGCTCAAATCCTAATAAAAGAAAATAAAATCTACTCCGACCAACACAACTATTTCCAAATGTAAGGTTCATTCTCTCTTTTTCATTTTTTTTGTACATTAGGAAATTGTGTGCTTCTTTCCTAAACTTTTCACTTTTTTTTTTGAAAATAAACTAACACTTTATTTGAGTAACAAACTTTGCAACTTCTTTGTATCACAATCTCCATATTGACATATAAAGCATACATTGTAGTAGCATACTCCGCAAAATCCAAACAAAACCGACAAAAGGGCTCTGAGGCATGTAATGTAGGGCGTCAAGAAATGGGATTAAAGCACAACATGGTTCAACCTAGAGGGGAATGTAAAATAAAAAGAAAAAGGAGCGAATAGTCCTAAATCCTAAAATTTGAGGCTCTAACTACCTAAAGGAATCTTCAGTCATCCCCCCATATACGTGTAACGAAGTCTCGAATAGAACCAAGGCAAGTCCAAGAGTCATACTACATAAGAGGAAAATATCTAATCACACATGAAAAACAGAGACTGATTCAGATGTGTCAGTCTATAAGGCTCAAATTCCTCACAAGTTACTCAAGATACATGCATTAGTCGACTCGGGGCCCGGAAGATAATTCTAGCCACAATCCATTGCTAAGAAAGGATTTACACATCATTACCGAATTATTCAATCTAGTGTCAATCAACTCATGACAAGAACTATAGAAAAACATTTTTTTTCTTTTGAAATTACTTACTTCATAAATTGGCTTGGAATGTTCTTTTTTTTTTTTAGCAACACCAAATAAAAACTAATACACTAATACCCTCCCCCACACTTAAATGGTGCAGTGTCCATAATGCAAAAGCAAAATATAAACATAAGTAAAAGGGGAGAGGTACTCATAAAATCTCACCGAAGAGGGGGAGGAGGGTTCGAAAACCCTTATGACTTCATCAAAGTAATTAGATTCTTCAGAGTGAGGTTGGTTGACGTCTGATTGAATCGGGCATCAA
The DNA here is from genome assembly GCF_019578655.1 of Ricinus communis. Taxonomy (NCBI): domain Eukaryota; kingdom Viridiplantae; phylum Streptophyta; class Magnoliopsida; order Malpighiales; family Euphorbiaceae; genus Ricinus; species Ricinus communis. The sequence goes on from NC_063258.1 coordinate 16,404,812, forward strand.
AAAAATTTAGCAGATTGTCCCTAATTTTTTGCCAAAAATTAAGCAATTCGGCACCTAAAAGAGAGGAACACTGCTTCTGCGGCGCTCACGGCAGTCTAGCTCCGACTAGGGACAGTCAGGCGGCTGGTTGTCTCGGGCGAGAGGAGTTTTGGTGTGCTTCTAGTAATAGCCGCAGCTCACTTTCATTCAATGATAATAATAATAATAATTTAATTATTATTATTATTATTAATTTTTGTAATATGAGGTTACGGTCTGGCAGTGGCTTGAGATATCAGGTCGCGACCTTGCTGTGGAGCGGACTGCCTTGGGTGCTGTTTTATTTTGAGAGCCGCGGGTTACCTGTGGTTGAGAGTAATCGACCGAGGTGATTGTGGATTATACTGCCTTCATTCTCTCGCTTCCCCCCTTTTGTTCCTCCCATTTTTTTTTCTTTTGCTAATTTGGTGAGGACATGAATACCTATTAAAAAAAATGAAATGAAAGAGATAAAATAAGAATAAGGCTTAAGCTATAACAAAATAAGTAAAAGAAATAAAAACACAACACACAAAACAAAGCAAAATAAAGGAAGACAAAAGTCAAATTTCTAAGTCCTAAGAAAATTGATAAATGTAAATAAATAAAGTAAAGTATGAGTAAAAAAAATTGAAAATAAAAATAAAAATTAGGAATGAGTTTGGGGTGCCTCCCAAAAGTGCTTGTTTATAAGGTCATAAGCTCGACCTCCTTTACGATTCATTGGTCGGAAAGTGTGACATCCACACTCTCGTCAATAAGGTCACCGACTCTGTAATGTTTCACTCTGAAGGTACCATTTTGTTTGTTCCAAAGCTCTATTGAACCATCAGGGAAAACCTTACTAATTCAGAATGGTCCTGACCATCGAGAGCGAAATTTTCCAGGAAAGAGTTTCAATCTTGAGTTAAAAACGAGAACTAAGTCGCCTTCCTTAAACTCTCTTCTCAAAATCCCTTTATCATGCCATCTTTTAGTCTTCTCCTTGTACACCTTGAACTTTCATAAGCATCAAGTCGAATCTCTTCTAGCTCATTAAGTTGTAGGAGTCTCTTCTCACCCGCCAATTGAGAGTTGAAATTTAGGCTCTTGATAGCCCAGAATGCACGATGCTCTAATTCAACAGGAAGATGACATGCTTTCCCATAGATTAGTCGATATGGAGTGGTGCCAATAGGAGTTTTAAATGCTGTTCTATAAGCCCATAGTGCATCGTCGAGTTTCACAAACCAATCCTTCCTTGAATTCGCAACCGTCTTCTCTAAAATGGTTTTGATCTCTTGGTTAGAAATTTCTACTTGACCACTACTTTATGGATGATATGAAAGCCCTACTCGATGATGTACTCCATACTTCTTAAGCATTGCCTCCAATTGATTCTCCAAGAAATGCTTGCCTCCATCACTAATCAACACTCGTGGTACGCCAAATTGAGGAAAAATATTCTTTTTAAAGAACTTGGTTACCACACGAGCATCATTGGTTGGAGTAGCTATGGCTTCAACCAACTTTGAGACATAATCCATAGCGACCGAAATATACCTATTCCCATAAGAAGAAGGGAACGGTCCTATAAAATCTATTCCCTACACATCGAATAATTCTACCTCGAGGATGTTATTAAGAGGCATTTCATTCCTCTTAAAGATATTACCAGTTCGTTGACATCGATCACAAGACTTAACATGTTGGTGAACATCCTTGAAAAGACTTGGCCAATGAAGACCACATTTGAAAAATCTTCGCTGCAGTCTTACTAGTGCCAGCATGTCCTCCACATGGTAAATCATGACAATGTGAAATAATGGATGGCACCTTACTTTCTGGAATACACCTTCTAATCATCCCATCAGCATAAGATTTGTAAAGGAAAGGGTCGTCCCAAAAATGTCTCCTCACATCTTTAAAGAATTTCTTCTTTTGTTGTGATGAATAGCCGTGAGGAATAATACCACTGGCTAAGTAGTTTGCTATATCAGCATACCATGGGATCTCCTTAATAGCTAGAGCTAGAAGTTGCTCATCAGGAAATGAATCATCAATGGGGGGAATCCTCATCACCTTCACCATCAAGGACAAGTCGGGAGAGATGATCAGCAACAACATTTTCGGCTCCTTTCTTATCCTTTATTTCCAGGTCAAATTCTTGTAACAACAAAATCCACCGAATCAAGCGAGGTTTCGCATCTTTCTTACTCATCAAATACCTTAATGCTACATCAGATACCTTGGATCCAACCAGATAGGATCGAAACTTCTCCATTGCATACACCACTGCCAACAATTCCTTCTCGGTTGTGGCATAATTCATCTGGGCCGAATCAAGAGTTTTGCTCGTGTAGTGGATGGCATGGAGCTTGCCATCTTTCCTTTGGCCCAACACTGCCCCGACTGCGTAGTCACTGGCATCGCACATGATTTCAAATAGAAGATTCCAGTCTGGCGATTGCACGACTGGGGCAGATATAAGAGCTTGCTTTAACCTGTCAAAAGCCTCAGTACAAGCATCAGTAAAAACAAAGGGAACATCCTTGCCTAAGAGCTTAGTTAGAGGTCGAGCAATTTTTGAAAAGTCCTTGATAAAACGGCGATAGAACCCCGCATGACCAAGGAAACTCCTTACTCCTTTCACAGAATTAGGCGGTGGTAAACACTCAATGACCTCTATCTTAGCCCTGTCAACTTCGATGCCCCTATGAGAAACAACATGACCCAAAACGACACCCTGTTGTACCATAAAATGACATTTTTCCCAGTTTAGAATTAGGTTGACTTCCTTACATCTATGGAGCACCCCTTCCAAATTATTAAGGCAAACATCAAAAGATGTTCCATAGACTGAGAAGTCATCCATAAAGACTTCCATAGAATTCTCGATAAGACCTGAGAATTGCCATAATGCATCATTGAAAAGTGGCAGGAGCATTACATAATCCAAATGGCATTCTCCGATAAGCGAAGGTGCCATAAGGGCAGGTAAAAGTAATCTTTTCCTGATCGTCAGGATGAATAGGAATTTGAAAAAAACCTGAGTATCCATCCAGCCAACTGAAAAAGGAATGCTTTGCCAATCTTTCTAACATTTGATCAATAAAAGGGAGAGGAAAGTGGTCTTTTCAGGTGGCTTTATTTAATTTCCTATAATCAATGCACATCCGCCACCCTGTCACAGTTCTAGTGGGGATTTGTTCACCCTTGTCATTCTTGACAATGGTCATACCTCCCTTCTTTGGAACCACTTGTACAGGACTAACCCACTTGCTATATAAGATAGGGTACATTATCCCTTCGTCAAGTAATTTAAGAACCTTCTTTTTAACTACTTCCATCATATTTGGATTAAGCCTTCTTTAAGATTCTATAGAAGAGGTATGGTCGTCCTCAAGATTGATCTTATGCATCCAGAAAGATGGGTTGATACCCTTAATATCATCAATAATGTACCCAATGACATTTCTGTATTTTCTCAAAATCATAAGCAATTGTTCAATTTGCATGTCATTGAGTTCAGCATTAACAATAACAGGGTATGTCTTATCAAGACCCATAAACACATATTTCAGGTTAGAGGGAAGGGGTGTTAATTCTACCTCAGGAGGCATAGTACTCTCCTTAGACTCACTTGGTTTCAACACTTCCTTGATAGGTTCATTAGCTGCTAGCGCTTGTGTCTCCTCCAAAAGCCTCTTGTACTCCCTTGTTTCCCAATCCTCTTTATCTACATTCCCCATTAAGATCGTCTGCAATGAATCATCTAGTTGTAGATTTGCAGCCTTAGCATCCACTACTTCATCTAAAGCATCCACGCTATAAATTGTTTCCTTCTTAGAAGGGGAATCCCACGCTATAGAACTTATGAGTGAATACTCCACCTTCTCATCACCCACTTTCAAAGGTGATTTTCCCATTCTTCATGTCAATAATGGCCCCAGCAGTGGCTAAGAAGGGTCTCCCTAGAATGATAGGGACTTGTGCATCTTCTTCCATCTCCATAACCACAAAATCACAAGGGATGAAGAATTTTCCAACTCGAAGTGGCACATCCTCAAGAATACCCAAAGGAAATTTCACCGATCTGTTTGCCAATTGTAGGGAGATGCGCGTGGGTTTTAATTCACCCATCTAAAGTTTCTTACAAATTGATAGGGGTATAAGACTGACACTTGCCCCTAGATCACATAAAGCCTTCTTTATTTCAATGTCACCTAGCTTCACTGGTATGGATTAGCTCCCTGGATCTTCTAGCTTCTTTGGAAGCTTGTTCTGCGACATTCAGCTGTCAGTGAGACTATTGCATTCTCTTTGATTTTTCTCTTGTTAGAGAGCATGTCCTTTAGGAATTTAGCATAGGAGGGCATCTCTGAGATTGCATCCAAGAATGGGATGTTGATCTGCAACTTCTTTAGGATGTCTAGAAATTTTCCATACTTCTTTTCTAGCTTTGCCTGTGCAATCTTTGTGGGAAAGGTACAGGTGGCTTGTAAGGTTTAATGACAATAGGCTCCTTCTTCTCTTCAATTTTCTCTTTTTCTATCATCTTCTCAGTTTTAACCATCTCTTCCTCTACTGCAACTACTTTCTTTTGAACTACCTTTGGTGGAAGGCCTTCTAGCTTTCTACCATTCCTCAAAGTTACAGCATTAATTTGACCCTTAGGTGGTTGCTCGGTGTTACCAGGAAAGTGACCCGGAACCTTTGAAGATTGACCCACTTGTTGAGCAAGTTGGCTTATCTGATTCTCCATGAGCTTGGTTTAAGCTTGAATCTGTTGAACTGTAGCAGTAAGGAGACTATTTTGTTTCAACTGCTCTTCCCAATAATTGTCTTGCTTAGCCTATAAGGCTGCAAAAGTTTCAACCAAAGCTTCTAGGTTGGAGTTGGGTTGTGGTTGTGGTGGTAGGGGAGGCTGTTGATTGTAGTTTTGATGGCTGAAGGGTGGTCTATTTTGAAAACCTGGAGGATGATTGAAGTTGTTGCGAGGTGGTGGTGGTAGTGGTGGGTTCAATTGATTTTGAGTGTTCTTATAGGAGAATGCTGGGTTTTGTTTCCAACCTTCATTGTAAGTGTTGGAGTAGGGGTCATAGGGTCTTCTTTGTTGGTTGTTGTTATAGAGAGCGTTACCTTGCTCCATAATCATCTCAGCATTCACTTGTAATATGTCCTTGTACCCCACATGTCTCACAAGATGCTACCACAGATGGCCCTGCTCGAAGTTGATCAACCTTAAGTGACAAAGCTTGCACAGTACTAGTCAAGAGAGTCATTGCATCAACGTCATGTTTACCCCCTATCTTTGCACTGTTTCTCCCATTTGAGTGAAAGTTATCATTAGCAGCCATCTTCTCAAGCAATGCCTTAGCCTCAGTAGGAACTAAGTGGTAATGGAATATGATAAAAAAATATGGTAAAAGAAGGGGTTATCTACAGAATCAATAAACGAATAAAGGCTATTTGGCTAGAATGAAAAACCTAAGTGCCTCTATCATACAAAAGTGTTAAACTCTCCTTGTGGCCCTCATAAGCATTACCGAGCAAGTTCTAAAAGTAAGGATAGAAAAATACCTTCTTTGAGTTATTGCAGAAGGCACTGATCTGTCTGGCCAATAAATATCCCATGTCGACGGACTGGTGCTGGTGCATGTTGTAAAGTATAAATAGGTCCGGCTGGGTAACTACACCACCACTATCTCCCCTGCCAGTGATGGTCCTAGCCAGCAATGCATGCAAGTACCACAGTCCCTCAGGCAAGTTAGATGCCTTGGACTGGCTGGCACTGTAACCCTCAGTGTCATCAGAAATCTCAGCCCACATCTACGGATATGACACACCAGGCGTGTGTATACAGCGACTATAAACCTCCCCAGCGATATCCTCATCAGTCCACAAGCCCAAGTGTACCCCAAATTGTTGTACACTCATCGTGAAAGTCTGCTTTGCTAATCTGAAACTGACCGCATCCGGTTATTGGAAGTCCCGCAACTGGCTCTGTAGAAAGAAAGTGTTGGCAAACTCCACAGTCAACTCCCTAGATGTTGGTTCAACAATCTTAAAGAAATGTTGAAATGGGGGCGTCTCAAGATATCGGCGGACTGAAGCTGCAAGTTCGATGGTCTCCAGTGCTAGCCAGTTAATCCTACGCCCCTTTCCCAAATATTTGTGCCTCAACGATTGATATCTCTGCTCAAAGGTGGGCTACCCTTGGAAAAGTAGGAATCAATGGCGCTGCGGTGGTCTAATTTGGTCTGAACTAGTCAGTGCAGCGCCTGACGATCGAGAGGAAGAGGAACCATCGGTCCGTCTCCTCTTGTAAACTCCTGATCCTCGTCTGGTGGACATGGTACTTGAAAAAGAAATTTTTAGTACTAAGGATCAACGAAATTTTGGTAGCATAATGGCATAAAATGGATAAACTGAACGATTTAAGTTGATAAAATTAAACTGCTCAATGTCCTGCAAAGAAAATTCAATCCACAATACTACCAACCAATTCTAACCAATTAAATTTTCAACTTATCCACATGGAGTTTAACTTCGCCATCACAAGGCAAACCAACATGCTAATATAAAACAGATACAATAGAGTCCACTATAAATGACAGAGCCTATTGTTTAGCTGCCAAGAATAATAATAAAGAGAAAAATAAAGAATTAATCACAATCATGAATAATGGTAGAAAAGAAAAACGGAACATATGAGCAAGTTAAGTATATAAACTAAATTAAAGAAAACAAAAGAAAATTAAGCTCAAACATGAATATAAATGCATGCACCAAATAATAAAATAAGGAAATAAACTAAAAAAAAATTGAAACACAAATTCGAACACAAAGAAAACATAAATTCGAACTAATATCAAAATAAAATAACGGAAAATGAAGTTGGAGGGTACTTACTTAACAAATGCAATATCCAAAGCCTTCGAGATGAGAAATAAGAAGTGAGAGAGTAAGAGAGGAGAGAATTGCTAAAACTAAAAGGAGAGTAAAATTTTTGGCCATTTCGAAATGAAGTGGTATATATAGGCAATGTACGGAACACGCCCGTGTTAATCAACATGGCCATGTTAGTGAACACGGTATGGATATCGGGCCGTGTTAAGCGAATTAAAATGTGCTGACTTACCAACTTCTTAGAACACGCCCGTGTTTATGGAACATGGGGACGTGTTGGGGACACGGTCGGGCATAAATGACCGTGTGGCCTATTATGAACGTGTTCATCTTAATTTGATTTTCTTCAATTAGAACTCAGGCCGTGTTAATGAACACGGTCTTGAATACGCCCGCGTTGATCTCCAGAAATTGCAAACCTTGTGATCCTCAGCACTTTCTCACTCTTTCTCACCTGCACAACCAATAAGTCCTCAACTCATACACTCAACATAAATAAAACTTACCAAAAAAAAACTATAAAATCTAATCAAACCAAGTTCACAATAAAGGGTAAATTATTAAAATTGAAAAATAGAATTTGGGGTGCCTCCCAAAAGCGCTTCTTTTTTATGTGATGAGTCTTCTTAGCTGGACTAATGGTGAAAAGCAAACGGTGGGGATTGACGACCATCCATCCTTCTTCCAAGTAAATGGCTTCAAGTATCCGCTTAAAGGGATAATCGTCAACTTCCTCTTCTCGACTATCAAGCAAGCTGCCAGTATGATGGGCAAGACTCGCTCCTCGTATAATTGCACGTAGTCATGATGCTTTAGGGGCTCTTCCAATTTGAAAGCTGGAGTTTCACCAATTGGAAGGATCGACGGTTAGGCAATTTCTTCAGGAACGTTGATGGTTTTCTCTAGTCCTTGGCTTGGTTCACTTGCTAGAAGAAACTCGAGCTCCTCCAAGACTTCCTCATTGGATAACTCGTGCTCATCTTCTATCATCAAAGGGACTTGTGAAAAATCCACCAAAAATTCCTCTAACTGCAACTCAGCATCATCAACTGTATGTTCTTGTTGATAGTCTTTCAAAGGAATCATATTTGCCTCTTCCTTTTCTGGTTCCATCTCCATGTTCAAGAAATCGTCCTGCACAGAAGCATCATCGTCAAACATAGTAGATAAACCAAAAATTCTCACCTGAACGCAAAGTCACGACGCTCAAGTGTTCCTCAGATTCAGTAGCATTTGATGGAGTTCCCAATTGCTCTTCAGCTAGTAACTTGAAGATTAAGCCTACTTGATGCTCTATGTTCTTAATCAAGGCTTGTTGATCTTCAAGTATCCTCTCTGTTTGTTGGAATCTATCATCAAGACTTGTAATGAACCTCATCATCAGCTCCTCCGACACTAACTCTTCATCTTGAGTTGAAGGTGCAAGATTAGGTTCTTTGATGTGCTTCTTTGAGATACAGTGGTTCGGGCCATCTAAGCTCCATCCATAGGGTGAATGTGCTCCACTCTTGATTGTAGGTGCTTCCATACCAGTCATTTGGCCAACTTCCCGTATAATTCACCTGTTCAAAGTTATAAGAACAATGAGCAACATCACTATACAATGGACAATCATTACTCAAATGTAAACCACTACAAAATTCACAAAATACTTGAGATGAAAAGATAGGAGTGGAGAGTTGATCGGTAGCCTTGCAAAACGATTTCACTCGAGCTTCTAAAGATGCACGGTTATCCCAATTTTTAGCACTCTCTTGGTTCCTAATCCCATTTTCCAACGTGTCATGCAAAGAGTTTAGCATTGAACCTCCTTATCATCCACTATCTGAATCATAAACTTAACTAAGTAAATATGTACAAACAAAACATAAATAAATATAAATGAAAAAAATGGCTAAATTAACAAATAGCAAATTTCAGTCTAGTTTTCAAACATTCCCGGGCAACGGCGCCAAAAACTTGATCGGCTAAATTGTGTTATTTACAATCTAAGGCAGTGTACCTATCGATGCAGTCTAGCACTAATGGCGAGTATCAAGGTCGTATTCCTCGGAAAAGTGAAAGCCCAGAGTTACTCCTTTGTTCTTTGTTATATTAACCTAAAATGAGTGATAAATACTTTCTAAACTAACTAATAGCTACAATCTAAGTTCTAAGGGAGATGCAGGAGTAATTGATAACTAAAATAACCAAGACAAGAAAGCAAACCCAAAGGGAACCTAAACTAGTTGGCAATCAAACAAAAGATAAAGGATTGGTGAGTCTAATTATGCTACCCGTGGATGAATTCTTAACCGAATTCAGTTTCTCTCTCGAGATAACCGAATTTCTAAACCTAATAACCTAAAGTTGGAATCTCTTCCTAACGATTGATTCTTAAATTAGCATTAAGCTTTAATCTGCCTCTATTAACCTTTGTTAATTCTTAATCCGGCTAGTTAATTATTCTTATCTTTAAGTGATTATTAACCAGTTCTTGCTATTCAAAATTCCAATTACCAAATGGACTTCTCAATCACACAAAGCAATCTAAACACACAATTCACAACGTCTCATGAATAATGCATTATCTTATTAATACTGAAAGCAAGAAGAATACAAAACTAACCCAGAAAATCTAACAATATAATACTAAGCCAACATAGTAAACAAATCCCAATGGATTTAATCAATCTAGCTAATCATGTTCATTATCATAAATACACAAGAATTCAATTACAACAATGACTAAAGGTAGAGAAAACCCGATTACACCCTTGGATGAGAGTAAACAGCCCTAATTCCTCTTGCTCGAATTGAATTGATTCTTGTTCCTCTTGCTCGATTTGAAAACCAATCAACGAACCTCGCCCAATCTTCAATCTTTGAAGGGAATCTGATTGAAACCTTGATCCAAGTCTCCTTTTCCCTTGGTTTCAGCTCAGAAAACCCTTAGGGAGAGAAAAATTAGGGTTTGGGACGTTCTCCCCTGCTCTCTTCTCTCTTTTTCTTCTCTCTTCATTCTTTTAATTAATTCCCCCTGTCGACGCCAACACGGCCGTGTCCCTGGCCGTGTTGGGGACACGGGATGTTGTTCCCGGCCGTGTTACTCTTTGTGGCCGTGCTCCCTAAGAACTTCTTTTTTTGTTGATGTATGATGCAACCCAACACGGCCCGTGTTTGTTCCCGTGTGGGAATACGGCCTGTGTTGGTTCCCGTGTTGAGAACACGGCCAGTGTTGAAACCAACACGGCCATGTTCAGCTTCCTCATGCTCGTACTTAGCTCGTTTCGGCAGCTTTGACGTCCAATTATGCTCTAATTCTTCCCTTTTTCTTTCTTTAACTTCTTTTGGACCTAATGCACACAAACAGACGCATAGGGTGAGTATTGGGACAAATTCACATCCAAATGCCCATAAAATCAATCTTAAAAATCCCATTTAGATGTGTGTATTTTACGCACATCAACCATCTTGAACTTGGACTTATAATATATTAAAAGAGGTGTGACCCACACTTTCTTGTCTCAAATAATCTCCTTGGTCTACCCACATGTGGAATGCTAAGCCTTAGATATGCTTTGTTAAGGCCTCTTGATAATTCTTAGCTCTTGATCTAGTAATAGGGCCTTGTGGCAAGCCTTTTGGATCCTTAGACCATTGCACTTGATCTTGCTCTCTATATCCATATTCTTCAAGATCCTTAGCTTTTTCTATCTGGCCTTGATCTAGCAACTCTTATCCATCATCTTCAAGCTTTCCATACCCTTTCCTAGGCTGGTTGATACGAACGTGGCTAACTTGTGCCAAACCCGTATTCAATGTTGATGTCTTCACCAAGGATCCTTCACCTAATCAAGCAAAGAAACTCTAACCAACAAGACCCTTAAATAACTTATACTTAAGAACCTTAATTATAAAGAATTAAAGGCTGTTTAACATAAATAAAAATTTAGATTAAACTAAATTTGTGAAATACCAAGCCTTCATTAGATAAATTCACCAAGTTTATAAAGAACAGAAAAAGAGAATTAACTCCAAAATAATCAATATTCAACAACTCGCTTTATAGGAGTCCTCATGCCTAGAGGAAGAAGGAAGGATGGAGATCCTAATGGTGCGAATCCTGAGTCAAAATATTTGGGTATGATTTGATTCTCGGCTTTTCCTCTTTCCTCTAAAAGATTCCTCCACGATTATTCCGAGAATGATATCAGTACACGATCAACTAATTTTCTTTCTTCGCATTCCTCTAAGCATTGGATCGGTGCCTATGATTACCACTTCCATACGCTTTCACTCAACACTCGTGTTTATGCTCTCCATATAAAACCAAACCAACATACTATATAGAGATGAGACAGAGAGACATAAATGAAACAAAGAAAATGAGAATATAGGTAGGATTTCAGATCTGATAAGGAAAGAAATCACATGTTTTTTGTTCTCTTCCATACTGCTAAGCATAAGGATCAAATCAAATTGATTTAAACACAAGCATAGACAAAGAACATAAGAGAAAGGAAGGACGTGAGAGATAAGTCTATACTCGCTAGCATAAGTGTTGATAAGTCTAGAAATTTCTTGAAAGAACCCATAACTTGATTCTTTGTAAGTTAGAAAACTGAAATAATATGCTCATTAGCCTCAAGTATTCGCTTGCATGCAGTTTTTATAGTGCGAAAGCCCTCATTCTATAAGAAGAGACTAGAAGCTAAATATGAATAAATAAATAAAGATTTATAAACTAAATTTAAATAAAGAACAAGAGAGGAGTTGACTAGGCAACAACTCTTGTAGTCTTAAATTTTTTGAGCCAGCTTAATAACAATAAGGGTGAATTCGGGTGGGCCTACCTAAAAATACTCCGACCAAAATTACTTTATTATATGCATTTCAAACATCAAAGCGCCCGAATTTCGGCTTGTATTACCCTTGGATTAATAAAAAATGACCTAATTACTCCCTTACGCATGTGGATTTACGTCTCTCCTCCTTGAACATTGATGTGTGCTACTTGTGTTAGCTACAATCTAAGGCAGTGTACCTATCGATGCAGTCTAGCACTAATGGCGAGTATCAAGGTCGTATTCCTCGGGAAAGTGAAAGCCCAGAGTTACTCCTTTATTCTTTGTTATATTAACCTAAAATGAATGATAAATAATTTCTAAACTAACTAATAGCTACAAGCTAAGTTCTAAGGGAGATGCAAGAGTAATTGATAACTAAAATAACCAAGGCAAGAGAGCAAACCCAAAGGGAACCTAAACTAGTTGGCAATCAAACAAAAGATAAAGGATTGGTAAGTCTAATTATACTACCCGTAGACAAATTCTTAACCGAATTAAGTTTCTCTCTTGAGATAACCGAATTCCTAAATCTAATAACCTAAAGTTGGAATCTCTTCCTAACGATTGATTCTTAAATTAGCATTAAACTTTAATCCGCCTCTATTAAGCTTCGTTAATTCTTAATCCGGCTAGTTAATTATCCTTAACTCTAAGTAATTATTAACCAGTTCTTGCTATTCAAAATTCCAATTGCCAAATGGACTTCTCAATCACACAAAGCAATCTAAACACCACAATTCACAACGTCTCATGAACAATGCATTATCTTATTAATACTAAAAGCAAGAAGAATACAAAACTAATCCAAACGATCCAACAATATAACACTAAGCCAATATAGTAAAGAAATCCCAATGGATTTAATCAATCTAGCTAATCATGTTCATTATCAAAATCCACAAGAATTCAATTACAACAATGAATAAAGGTAGAGAAAACATGATTACACCCTTGGATGAGAGTAAATAGCCCCAATTCCTCTTGCTCGAATTGAATCGATTCTTGTTCCTCTTGCTCGATTTGAAAACTAATCAATGAACCTCGCCCAATCTTCAATCTTTGAAGGGAATCCGATTAAAACCTTGATCCAAGTCTCCTTTTCCCTTGGTTTCAGCTCAGAAAACCCTTAGAGAGATAAAAGTTAGGGTTTGGGACATTCTCCCCCGCTCTTCTTTCTTTCTTTCCTCTCTTCTTTCTTTTAATTAATTCCCTCTGTCGCCGCCAACACGGCCGTGTTCCTGGACGTGTTGGGAACACGGTTTGGTCTTCCTAGCCGTGTTACTCTCTGTGGCCGTTCTCCCTAAGAACTTAGTTTTCTTTGATGTTTGATGGCACCAACACGGCCATGTTGGTGCCCGTGTTGGGAACACGACCAGTATTGAAACCAACACGGACATGTTCAGCTTCCTCATGCTCGTACTTAGCCTATTCCGGCAGCTTCGACGTCTAATTATGCTCAAATTCTTTCCTTTATCATCCTTTGACTTCTTTTGGACTTAATGCACACAAACAGACACATAGGGTGAGTGTTAGGACCAATTCACATCCAAACATCCATAAAATCAATCTTAAAAACCCCATTTAGATGTGTGTATTTTACACACATCAGAAACATACAAGTAGATTGATCATCTTCTTGTGGAGTGTTTCAAAATTGGGATTTAGGAACAAGTTTTCTAAATTCTAATTCTTGATCATCTCTCTAAATACTATATTTTCTAACCTTTCTTAGGGGTTTAACCGAATTGGTTCTTAGGGTTTTCATGTTAATGTTTTGGGGGTCCGCAATTCAAAAGGGATTCTCAAGCTTATTCATGGAGGTTCCATATTATTTGGTATCAGAGCTTTGGCTCTATATCAGGTTTTATCCTTTCATATTTTCATTAGTTAATTTTGATTTCTTATGTTTCTTTGTTCTTTCTTTTAATTCGGTTCATGTTATTAGTTCTTTGTTTAAGTCAATTGTTAGAGTTCTAAAATTAAAAAATTTATCCTTTTGGTATTTTAATTTTGTCATTTTTTTTATTCGTTCATTAAGGTTAGTTATTCTCCATTACATCTTATTCTTACATTTTTTTTGGCTTAATCATGTTCACTAAGTCTAGTTTTGTGTTCTATTTATCTTGTCATTTTAATTTTGATTTGTTTTGAGTGTTAAACACGTAAGTTATGTGTGAGAGATGTACTATAAAAAAGGTTGCCATTATTAACAAAGGGACAACTTGTTTCACACAAGATTTTATATACAAGGCAAGGCGTGTAATGTGATTATTGATAGTGGAAGTTGCACTAATGTTGTAAGTACTCTCTTGATTGGTAGATTGGGGCTACCTACCATACCACACCCACATCCATATAAGCTTCATTGGCTTAATGATTGTGGTGAGGTTAAGATAAACCAGCATGCAATTATTTCCTTTTCTATTGGTAAATATCATGATGAGGTCTTGTGCGATGCAGTACTATTGCATGCTAGTGATATTTTGCTTAGGAGACCATGACAATTTGACAGTAGGGCGATGCATTATAGGTACCTCAATAGGTATTCATTTACCAAGGATCGAAGAAAGACCATATTGATAGCACTTTTCTCCAAGGAAGTATATGAAGACCAATGTAAGATGGAAAAGATGATAGTGGAGGCCAAAAAAAAAAGGAAAAGAGAGTAAAAAGAGTGTTTTAGAGAATGAAACAAAAAAAAATTAGAGTAAAGAAAAAGTAGTAAAGAATCGGCCTAGAGAGAAAAGTGAAAAGAATGTAAATTTAATAGTTAGAGCAAGTGAGGTTAGGTAAGCTTTATATTCTAACCAACCTATATTTGTACTTTTGTACAAAGGGGCTGATTTGCCACTAATGACCTTAATCCATCTTTGCCTAGTGTGTTTGTTGAATTTTATAGTAATTTGAAGATATATTTTCCGAGGAGATGCCAAATGGTTTACCACCAATTAGAGACATAGAACATCAGATAGACTTTATTCTAGGGGCTGTGATACCTAATAGACCAACATATAGGACTAATCCAAGTGAGACTAAGAAGATCCAAGGACAAGTGGAGGAATTGCTAGATAAGGGTTATGTAAGAGAAAGTTTGAGTCCTTGTTCCATACCTGTTATTCTTGTACTAAAGAAAGACAGATCATGGAGGATGTGTGTGGATTGTAGAGCCATCAATAAGATCACTGTAAAGTATCATCATCATATTCCTAGATTAGATGATATGCTTGATGAATTGTATGGTTCTTATTTGTTTACTAAGATTGACTTGAAATCTGGTTATTATCAAATTCGCATGAATGTTGGGGATGAATGGAAAACAACATTTAAGACTAAATATGGCTTGTATGAATGGCTTGTTATGCCTTTTGGTCTTACTAACACACCTAGTACTTTCATGATATTAATGAATCATGTTTTGCATGGATACTTGGATAAATTTTTAGTTATTTATTTTGATAACATTTTGATTTATTCTAGATCTTTAGATGAACATGTTATGCATGTGCATTTAGTTTTAGGTATTCTTGAAAAAGAAAAGTTGTATGCTAACCTTAAGAAGTGTAGTTTTTGCGTCGAGAAGGTTATCTTTTTAGGTTTTGTAGTATCTAGTCAAGGTGTTGAGGTTGATAAGGATAAAGTAAAAGCTATAAGGGACTGGCCGACACTTAAGAATGCTAGTGAAGTAAGAAGCTTTCATGGACTTGATAGGAGATTCATTAAGGATTTCAGCACTATAGCCGCATATTAAATGAGTTAGTTAAGAAAAATGTTGGATTTGTGTGGGGTGATGCATAAGAAAATGCATTTAATGAATTTAAGGATAAATTGTGTAATGCACCTTTGCTTTCTTTACCTAACTTTGATAAGGCCTATGAAATTGAATGTGATGATAGTGGAATAGGAGTTGGAGCTGTTTTAATGCAGGATCAAAGACCACTAATGTATTTTAGTGAAAAGTTAAGTGGGGCAGCTTTGAAGTATCCAACATATGACAAGAAATTATATGCTTTAGTTCGAGCTTTGGAAACATGGCAACATTACTTATGGCTAAGGGAGTTTATGGTACACACAGACTATGAAAGTTTAAAACACTTAAAGGGTCAAGATAAGTTGAACTGAAGGCATGCTAAATGGGTAGAATTCATTGAAACATTTCCATATGTGATCAAGTACAAACAAGATAAAGAGAATGTGATTGCAGATGCATTGTCTAGAAGGTACACTTTACTTAATTCACTTACTTCTAAACTATTGGGTTTTGAATTTATTAAGGGATTGTATCAAGATGATGATGATTTTGGCAGATTCTATGCATCTTGTGATAATGGGGCTGCTTCGGATGAGTTTTATCTGTTTGATGGTTTCATGCTTAAAAGAAATAGATTGTGCATTCCTAAGTGTTCTATAAGGGAATTATTGATTAAGGAAGCACATGGAGGAGGTTTAATGGGTCATTTTGGTGTAAATAAGACTTATGATATGCTGCTTGAACATTTCTTTTAGCCTGGTATAAAACATGACGTGAATAAAGTTTTTGAGCATTGCATCACATGTAAAATGGCTAAGTCTAGATTAAAACTGCATTGTTTATATACTACATTACCCGTTCCTAATGAACCTTGACTGATGTATCTATAGATTTTGTGCTTAGCTTGCCTAGGACGAGGAAAGGACGTGATCGTATCTTTGTTGTGGTTGATAGATTTAGTAAGATGGCTCATTTTATATACTATGTCATTAAACTGATGATGCTACAAATATTACTGGTTTGTTATCTAAAGGGGTTGTGTGTTTACATGGCATACCTATAAGCATTATTAGTGATAGAGATGTTAAGTTTTTGAGTCATTTTTGGCGTGTGTTATTAGGAAAGCTTGGTACTAAGTTATTGTTTTCTACTACATATCACCCATAAACCGATGGGAAAACGGAAGTAGTTAATAGGACTTTGATTACTTTGCTTAGGGCGATCATTTAAAAGAATGTTAGGACTTGGGAGGATTGTTTACCATTTGTGGAATTTGCATACAATTGGGTTGTTCATAGCACTACTCATTGATCTCCATTTGACATTGTATATGGTTTTAATCCCCTTGATCCTATTGATTTGTTACCTTTACCCCCTAACAAGTTTGTGAGTGTTGATGCAAGTGTTAAGACAGATTTGATACACAAGCTACAAAAGTAAGTCAATCAGAGGATTGAAAAGCAAAATGCTCAAGTAGTTAATCGTGTCAATAAAGGAAGGAAGCTTATGATATTTCAACATGGTGATTGGATTTGGGTGCACTTTCGCAAGGAGTGATTTCCACATCAAAGGAATTCTAAGTTGAACCCAAGGGGAGATGGTCCTTTTGGAAAGGATCAATGACAATGCTTATAAAGTGGACCTTCCGGGTGAGTATAATGTTAGTGTTACCTTTAATGTTGCTGATTTGAGTCCTTTTGATGCAGGTGATGGTATAGATTCAAGGAGGAATCCTCCTAAGGAGAGGAGGAATGATATGGACCAACCACCATCACATGGATTTCATGAAGATGGACTTGATGAAGATGAGCAAGAGCATGGAGGAGTTCGGCCAAAGCTTCAAGCCCAAGAACAAAGTCAAGCTATTGAGGCTAAAGATCTAATACAATTGCCTCAAGGCCTAATAACTAGATCAAGATCCAAGAAGTATCAACAAGCCTTAATTCAACACATGCAAGGCCTCTTGAATTTGGCCCAACAGGAATTACAAGGAGTTCAAGGCTTTAGTTTAAGTGAAGGCCCAACTCAACTTAATGTATTACAAGTTCAAGTGTTTAATGGGCTTGCTTAATCTTTTATTTGAGCTCAAAAAGACCACAACTGATGAATTGGAGAATATGAAAACTTTGGGACTAACTTAGCTTATGTTTTAATGCCCATATGCATGACTTAAGTAAATTAAGGTTTCTTTACTTAAGTTGCGCAGCTATACATGTTAATTACCCTAGTTAGGACTTTATTTAAGTTATCTTTTTTAGTTTGGATGGTTATCTTTATCCTATATGAGATATAAATCCTTATTAGTTAAGATTTAGGGTTCCTTAAGGCCTATATAAGGCTAGTACGAATTTTGATGTGGGAATTTAGTTCAAAGTTAAATGATAATTGGTACTTTTACCTTAAAGCTTGTCTGCTTTGTCTTTGTATTCTTGTGTAGAATGCATGCTTAAGAAACATTCAAGTAGATTGATCATCTTCTTATGGAGTGTTTCAAAATTGGGATTTAGGAACAAGTTTTCTAAATTCTAATTCTTAATCATCTTTCTAAGTAATCTATTTTCTAACCTTTCTTAGGGGTTGAATCGAATTTGTTCTTGGAGTTTTGATGTTAATGTGTTGGGAGTCCGCAATTCAAAAATGGGGTTCTCAAGCTTATTCATGGAGGTTCCATATCAGTAATTTTCCATCTTATCCCTAATTATGGTATTTGATGATATCCAGACTTAAGATCAATTTTAGAGAAGATTTTAGCACCATGTAATTCTTCTAACATATCATTTAATCTAGGAATTGGATGACAACACTTTACTGTAATCTTGTTCATGGCACGGCATTCGACACACATCCTCCAAGATCTATCTTTCTTAGGGATAAAAGAAAAAGGTAAAAGACATGGGCTCGTACTCTCTCTAATCAAACCTTTGGAAAGCAACTCTTCCACTTGCCATTGTAATTTCTTAGTTTCTTCTAGGTTGCTCCAATATGCAGGGTGATTAGGTATTTGCGCACCAGGTATAAAATTGATCTTATGCTCAATTTCTCTAATTGGCGGCAGTCCATGTGCAATCTCCTCCAGAAACACATCATCAAAATCCTACAAAAGAGTCTTAATGGTTTAAGGCAAATCCTCAAGCTTAGAGTTAGAAGAAGATAACATGGCACCTTTAAAAGTAAGCATAAGCATGCTTTGCTTAAGCAAGTAGGCTTTTTGTACATCACCCTTTTTGGCATAGAAATTTCCTTTTGACTCAATTTTGTTCACTTTTTCACTATACTCTTCTTTTTCTTGTGGCTTACTTTTTTATCACTGTGCAAGCACTCAGTCTCTCATTTTTCCTCTCCTTTCGCACACCTCTCATTATTTTTCTCACAGCTCTCATTTTGCTCGTGCACCTTTTCTTTTTTCATATGCACTCTCACACTTATATAATTGAATTTGGTCTTTATAGACCTGTTTATGAGTTAAAGGTACAAGAGTAATAGGTTTGCTCTGAAAAGTAAAAGTATGGCAATTAGTAAAACCATCATGAAGAATCTTTCTATCAAACTACCAAGGACATCATAAAAAGATATGACTAGCTTGCATAGGAATCATATCACACAAAACTTGTTCTTTAGAACGTCCTATAGAGAAAGAAATTAATGCTTGCCTAGTGACCCTAATATCACCACAATTATTCAACCAACGCATTCTATAGGATTTAAGATGTTTAGTTGTTTTCAAACAAAGCTTATCAACTAAACTAGCATTAACAACATTAGTACAACTTCCGCTATCTATAATTATACTACACAATTTATTTGCAATTGTACATTTAGTATTGAATATATTCTCACATTATACTTCTTCCCCTTTGGCTTGTACACTCAAAGCACGCATAGCCACATAAGAAAAGAGTTTACCATTAAGAGCATATTCGACATCCTCCTCTTTTTGTGTGTCATCATCTAATGCCGGCTCATCATCACTATCATCACCTTCAACCATCACATCACCGTTGTCCATGATTATCATAATTTTTTAATTCGGACATTCGGCTTGCTTGTGTCCATATCCTTTCCACTTAAAGCATTGGATCTTCGATCCTAAACCACTTGCTTTCCCTTTACCTTTATCATCTATGGACTTGTCTTTGTTGTAAGTCGAATTGCTTATACCAAAACTTCTCCCACCCTTTTGATTAGTCCAATTAGACTAATTAGAAAACTTAGGTGTACAGTTACCTTTGTTTGTAGTCTGAACTTGCTTTTCAACCTTAATGGCGACATGAAAGAGATCTTCCATGTCTAAATAAGGTTGTAGCTCGACTAGGTTGGCAATATCTCGGTTAAGCCCATTAAGAAAACGTGCCATTGTTGCCTCCCTATTCTCATCTATGTTGGCTCGAATCACGGCTACCTCTATCTCTTAGTAGATTCATTCAGAGACTTAGTTCCTTGTACAAGTTTTTGAAGTTTGTTGTATAATTCCCTATAGTAGTGTGAAGAAACAAACTATCTATGCATGATTCTCTTCATCTTTCCCTATGTTGATATTGGGTGCTTATCGTTGCACCTTTGAGTTGTAACTTATTGATCCCACCACACACTAGCGTAATCAGTAAACTCAACAGAAGCAAGTTTTACCTTTCTGTCTTATGTGAAGTTATAGCATTATAACACGCGTTTGACATTTTTCTCCCATTCCAAATAGACTTTTGGATCTCCCTTTCCTTGAAAACTAGGAATCCTTAACGTAATGGATCCTAAGTTCCTGTCCTTCCTTCCTTGTCCAAAGTTTTGGTTGGAGGCGCCATCGTCCTCGTCATCATCACCAATCCAATTTTTCCTCTTAGGTAGAGGTGGAGGTGGTGTTCGGTTTGGTTTCTCATCCTTTTCAAGTCTTAACTCATCCAACTCTGCCAAGATCCTTGCAAAAGTGTCTTGCACGGACTTCTTCCATAGTCTATCATCATCATGTGTGTCCATGATAACTACCTGCAAAGAAATGTTAGAATGAAAATTCACTCCCTTACGTGTTTCCTCTCAAGTGTTTAAGCACACACCCTCTAATGCACTCACTATCTCACACCACTTGCCTCACTCTTAAATTCTTACAAACACTTATCACTTTACTAATCACAACTTGTAAATGATCAAAGAGAATTAAGAGTTGTTTTAGAAAAGAAAAGAAAGAAATAGAGTTAAGAAATTTCGGGTATAATGAAAGAAGAAGAAGTACCTCAATCCTGTGTTCTTGGATTAAGATTGGCGACTAGGATTGAGAAAAGAAGGCTTGTTTTTGCTCCTGTATAAGAAAGAAAGAAGAAAGCATATGAGTTTGGTTTTTGATGTTTTTAAGGTTTTCAGTTAGAAAAGAAAAGAAGAAACGAATTTATTTGTTTGGTTTTGTTTTGTTTTGATTTTTGTTGTATCTTGATTAGAAAAAAAGAGGTAAGAAAGAGAATATGTTTTAAGGTCTTTGGGTAAGAATTGTTTCGGATAGAGAGGTAAGAACGATAAAGGATACGCAACTAAGAAGTCACAATAATCTATTGAAGGAACCCTTAGATATCAATGAACAATCAACAAAGTTGCAATGTTCAAAACAATAAGTCCTCGCAAGAACTTAGAAGTAGAACACTCTCAAGTATCAAATTATAATTAAAGTTAAAGTCTTACGAGATGATTTTCCTTAAGTATTTATAGTGAATACTTAGGGTTTAAACAAACTAATGAGTGTTGTGCCAAATGCAAGGGGTGGCCCATACTTAGAATTAATCTAATAAACATAACTAAAGGCCCAAACTAAACAAGTAATGAAAAAGGCTCAAAGAACTAGAGTTTTAAAGTAATAAAACACTCAAGGGTAAAAATACATAAGAAGTTAAATAAGTAGTAGTTTTAGTCCAAGGGGAAATTAATAAAGAGTCAAGCTTCTTGAAGCCCATTCTCATTAACTTGAATCATCAAGACACAATCTGGCTCATTAGGTTTATTTGAGGCTTGTTCTTCCACAATGTAAGTTGTCACTAAGGCTTGAGCAAATAAGGCCACTCAATCCTTAATCTTCTTGGCTCTTACTCTTGTGGTTGGACCGCTCCCCATATATAGAGAATCTTGCTTGGATGGGTTTGTAGAGCACTAGGATCTTCATCACAAGGATTGGCATAAAAAATCATGGGAATTCAATTGACAAGCTTGACTAGTCGCATTGGGGTGTGATTTGATGATATAGCAGGATGAGATACAAATCTACACGCATAAGGGAGAAATCATGTTGCTGTCAATTAATATAAGCAGGAATGTGAGCGTTTTGATGTTTGGGATGCATATAATTGTTTAATTTGGGCCGGAGTGTTATTAAGTATGCCCACAAGAAGAGACTAGAAGCTAAATATGAATAAATAAATAAAGAAAGATTAATAAACTAAAATCAAATTAAGAACCAGAGAGGAGTTGACTGGACAACAACTCTCGTAGTCTTAAATTTTATGGGCAGGTTAATAAAAATAAGAGTAAAATTGGTGTGGGCCTACCTAAAAAAACTCCTATCTAAATTATTTCATTATATGCATTTCAATATCAAAGTGCTCGAATTCTGGCTGTATTATGCTTGGATTAATAAAAAACAACATGATTTCTCCCTTACGCGTGTGGATTTATGTCTCTTGCTTGATCATCAAGCTAAGCATCAATACCACTAGTCAAGCTTGTTAGTTGCGTTCCTATGATTTCTTACGCCCAAACTTGCGTCATCAGGAGTCCTTGTGCCTAGAGGAAGAAGGAAGGATGAAGATTCTAATGGTGCAAATCCTGAGCCAAAAAATTTAGGCATTGCCTCTATTCTCAGCGCTCCCTCTTTCCTTTAAAAGATTCCTCCACGATCCTTCGTAGAATGATATCAATACATGATCAACAAATTTCTTTCTTCGCATTCGTTGAAGCATTGGATCGGTGCCTATAATTTCTGCTTCCACGCACATTCACATGACACTCCTATTTATGCTCCCAATATAAAACCAAACCAACATACTATATAAAGATTAGAGAGAGAGACACAAAAGAAACAAACAAAATGAGAATATAGGTAAGATTTTAGATCCGATAAGGACAGAAGTCATAAGTTCTTTATTCTCTTCCATATGCCTAAGCGTAAGGATCAAATTAAATTGATTTAAACACAAGCGTCAACAAGAACACAAGAGAAAGGAAGGATGTGAAGGATAAGTCTATGCTCTCTAGCACAAGTGTTGATAAGTCCATAAATTTCTTAAAAGAACACAACTTGATTTCTTGAAAGGTAGAAAACTGAAATAATATGCTCATTAGCCTCAAGTATTTGGTTGCGTGCGGTTTTTATAGTGGGAAAGCCCTAATTCTATAAGAAGAAGAGACTAGAAGCTGAATATGAAAAAATAAATAAATAAAGATTAATAAACTAAAATGAAGAACTAGAGAGGAGTTGACTAGGCAACAACTCTCATAGTCCTAAATTTAGTAAATTAGCTTAACAAAAATAAGGATAAATTCGGGTGGGCCTACATAAAACACTCCAACCTAAATTACTTCATTGTATGCATTTCAAACATCAAACTGCTCGAATTACGGCTTGTATTATGCTTAGATTAATTCAAAACAACATGATTTCTCCCTTACCCATGTGGATTTACATCTTTCCTACTTGATCATCAAGCTAAGCCCTAATGCCACTGGTCAAGCTTTTTAATTGCGTTCCCATGATTCCTTACGACCAACTTTGCATCATCAGGAATCCTCGTGCCTAGAGGAAGAAGGAAGGATGGATATCCTAATGGTGCATATCTTGAGTCAAAATATTTGGGTGGGCCTCAATTCTCGACGTTCCCTGTTTCCTCTAGATTCGTTCACGATCATTTAGAGAATGATATCAATACACAATGAACTAATTTTATTTCTTCATAATCGTTGAAGCATTGGATCAGTGCCTATGATT
This sequence comes from Ricinus communis, assembly GCF_019578655.1. Taxonomy (NCBI): domain Eukaryota; kingdom Viridiplantae; phylum Streptophyta; class Magnoliopsida; order Malpighiales; family Euphorbiaceae; genus Ricinus; species Ricinus communis. The sequence goes on from NC_063258.1 coordinate 16,428,252, forward strand.
GCCACTTCCATGCACTTTCACTGAACACTCGTGTTGCTCCCCATATAAAACCAAACAACCATGCTAGATAGATTATAAAGAGAGACACAAAAGAAATAAAAAATGAGAATATAGGTAGGATTTGAGATCCGATAAGGAAAGAAATCACTTGTTCTTTATTCTCTTCCATACGACCGAGCATAAGGATCAGATCGAATTGATTTAAACACAAGCGTTAAATCTTTTTAAGAAATAAAGTTTTTCACAAGAGAAAGGAAGGACGTGAGGGATAAGTCTATGCTCGCTCGCGCGAGTGTTAATAAGTCCATAAATTTCTTGAAAGAAGTTATAACTTGATTTCCTACAAGGTAGAAAACTAAAATAATATGCTCATTAGCCTCAAGTATTCGGTTGCGTGCGGTTTTTATAGTGTGAAAGCCCTCATTCCATAAGAAGAAGAGGCTAGAAGCTAAATACAAATAAGTGAATAAATAAATAAAGATTAATAAACTAAAGTCAAATTAAGAACAAGAGAGGAGTTGACTGGGTAATAACTCTCGTAGTCTTAAGTTTTATGAGCGAGCTTAATAAAAACTAAAATAATATGCTTATTAGGCTTAAGTATTCTATTGCATGTGCTTTTTATAGTGTGAAAGTCCTAATTCCATAAGAATACGAAACTAGAATCTAAATATGAATAAATAAATAAAGAAAGATGAATAAAGTGAAGTCAAATTAAGAATGAGAAAGGAGTTGATTAGTCAACAACTCTTGCAGTTCCAAATTTTATGAGCAAGCTTAACAGAAACAAAAGGAAATTTGCATGTGCCTACCCAATAACATTATAATCCAAATTACTTTATTATATGAATCCCAAACATCAAAACTCTCACATTCTCGCTTGTATTATACTTGGATTTATTGAAAATAATATGAGTTCTCCTTTACGCGCATGGATTTACATCTCATCCTGCTTGATCATCAAATTTGGGACTACGAGAGTTGTTAACCAGTCCTTACGGCAATCCTTATGTCATAAGGAGTCCTCGTACCTTGAGGAATAAGGAATAATGTAGATCCCAAATTATATGAACTAGCTTAACAAAAATAAGAGAAAATTCATGTGGGCCTAACTAATAACACTCCAAACCAAATTACTTAATTATATGCCTCCAAAAGATCAAAGCGCTCGTATTCTTGATTATATTACGCTAGGATTCATTAATAACATTATGATTTCTCTCTTGCACGCATGGATTTACGTCTCATCTTGCTTGATCTTAAAACTAAGCCCCAATGCCATCGATTAAGCTTATTAATTGTGTTTCCATGATTCCTTAAACCAATCCTTGTGTCATCATGTGTCGTCGTGTCTAGAGGAATAAGGAATGATAAAGATCCTAATGGCGCAAATCCTTAATCAGAATATTTGTTTATGCTTGATTCTCATCATTACCTCTTTTATCTAAAGATTTGACTGCGATAATTCGGAGAATGATATTAGTACTCGATCAACTAATTTTCTTTCTTTGCATTCGTCTAAGCATTTGATCGGTGTCTATAATTGCCGCTTCCATGTGCTTTCTCTTAATAGTGGTGTTTATGCTCCCCAAATAAAATCAAACCATCATACTAGAGAAAGAGCAGCTGACTAATCAACAACTCTCGTAGTCCTAAATTTCCTAAGCTAGAATAATGAAAACAAGGGAAAATTCATGTGGGCATACCTAATAACATCCCGGCCAAAAGTACATAACTATATGTGTCATAAACATCAAGACGCATACATTCTCACTTGGATTAATCAAAAGCAACATGATTTTACGCGTGTGAATTTGTGTCTCGGCCTACTAGCCCAATGCCACATGTTAAGCTCATCAATTGAATTCCCATGATTCCTTATGCCAATCCTTATGTCACTAGGAGTCCTTATGTCTAAAGGAAGATGGAATGATTGATAAGGAACCTCCACGAATAAGCTTGAGAACCCCTAACACATTAACATAAAAACCCCAAGAACCAATTCGGTTTAACCCCTAAGAAAGTTAAAAGACAGATTTCTTATAAAGATGATCAAGAATTATAACCTAAGGAAAACTAAGTCCCTTAAACCCAAATTCCAAGTACGCCACAAGGATAGATAAACTCCTTGATAAGTAAGGCTTGCATTCAAACAAGAACATAAAACCTAACCTATATCAAAGGATTAAACCCATATGCAAGTTAGATTTCATTGCCCAAGATCTATCTAGAACCAGATCAATGGAAACCTTAGACCTTTCAAGTATATTAAATTATCAAATCTAAGGCATTAAAGATAGAAGATGCCACAATTTAGTATGGATCCTAAATTGATAAGTCGAATTTGAGCATACAAATAATGAATTGCTTGATAAGTTTGAAATAGCTCTAAACAAGAACTAAGAATAGAGTATAAACTCACAAAATATATTAATCATTAATCAACCAATGAACTTGAAAATTCGTACTAGGCTTCAATAGCCTTTAGAAAACCCTAATTCTAAGCTATTAAACATTCTAACTAAGAAAGATAACTAAAAACAATGCCCTAATACTCCTAAAATACTATGTAGCCGCCCATTAGGAGTAAGAAGCCCTAGTTTCTTTAAGTCACACACACGGGCCATCTTTGCTGGAGCTAATTAGGCACAAACTTCAATGTGCTCCTTTATGTTCATTAAGCTCATATTAAATTTATTCAAGTCTAATAAACTGAATTAAATTAATAAGCCTTGAATTTGAATCCAACTCTTCAAGCCTTGATGTGTCCTTAGCCCAAGTGTCTTGAATAAGCCCATCTAAAGCTTCTTTTATCTCCTTAGCCTTGGACTTTGTAATTGGGTCTCCATGGATGTGAAGTGGATCTTGAATCCTAGTTCGATTAGGATTCCCAATGTCACTTGAATTCTTGAATCCTAGTTAGAGTAGGATTCCTTGTCAGAATAGGTTTCTTTTAGCTAGTAGGATTTGCATCATTAGAATTCCTTGTTTGAGTAGGATTTCTTGTGCTAGATGGGTTCTTATTAATGATGGAGATTCCAATGGTCCAAAATCTTCAATCGTAATATTAGGGTGTGCCTTAATTCCAAATCTAGGTTTGCTAGTGCTGCTCTTCATAAGTCTACAAAGTTCTTGCAAGAACGCATAACTTGATTTCCCATATGGTAGAAAACTAAAATAATATGCTCACTAGCCTTAAGTATTCGGTTGCATGTAGTTTTTATAGTATTAAAGCCCTAATTCCATATGAAGAAGAAATAAGAAGCTAAATATGAATAAATAAATAAAGAATGATGAAAAAATTAAAGTCAAACTAAGAACCGGAGAGGAGCTGACTGGTCAACAGCTCTTGTTATCCCAAATTTTGTGAGACAGCTTAACAAAAGCAAGGGGAAATCTGCAAGGACCTACCTAATAATAACCCGACCCAAATTACTTCTTTATATGCATCCTAGACATCAAAACCCTTGCATTCCCACTAGTATTACACTTGGATTAATCAAAACCCATATGATTTCTGACTATCGTGCATGGATTTACGTTTTGTCTTGCTTGATTATCAAGCTAAGCCCTACTGTTACCAGTCAAGCTTGTCAATTGCATTCCTATTATTCCTTACGCCAATCCTTATACCATTAGAAGTCCTTATGCCTAAAGGACCATGGAATGATGGAGATCCCAATGGTCCAAATCTTGAATTGGAATATTGGGCGTGGCTCGATTCCAAATCTAGGTTTGCTAGTGCAGATTGATAAGCATCATACTACACATGTTTTCATGCCCGATTGTTTACATTTTTATGCATGATTATCCCATTTTATGCTAGAATCACCTGTCTTTTATTTCCTTTCTCGTTTCAGGCCATTTTCGAAGGACATCATCAATAATCGAGGGAAATATGTGTGATTACGGACCAAAATTCATCAAATTGGGAGAGGACTAGCACCTCGAGGGTTGAGCACGGCCTGGACTCTAGCCGTGCTGAATTGCCAAGAAGCTATCCCCAATTGTGCCATTTCAGCACGACTTCCGAAGCCACCACGGGCTGTGGTGGCTCAGCACCGGCTTAGGCACGGCCTGGAAGGAGTCGACTGGCAGACTTCACAGTTCGGCCTGACTGGACTCGTGTCTTTGAATCATCAGCCATGCTGAATCAACTATATAGGCAATTTTGAATTCTTTTGGAAAGCGGGATGAATTTTGGACTCAATTCCAAGACACACACTTAATCAATTGTCTCCTATACCTCAACTATAGACCTTGAGAGATCAAATTCATCAATTGAAGGAGGGATTTCACTTGTTCCAACATCGAATTGAAGATCAAGACAAACTTTGGGAGCATTCAAGTAGCTAGATCTTTTGAACCCATTGGGGTTCACCTTTGTTGATGGATTATGCTTAATTGTTAGTTTTATAATTATCATTCTTGCAATCTTCTTGCTAATTAGTAATAAAAGTTTGATTTAGTTAATTTAGAGAATGCTAGTTGTTTTTAGCACACATCAAGTTTTTGGCGCCATTGCCGGGGATTCTTTATTTTGAGAAATATTGTGAACTGTGTGTTCTTGTTAATTCAACCATTTATTCTTTATTTGTTTTTGTTAAATTTTATTCTTTTATTCATTTGTGTTGGTTATTTGTTATTTCAGGTAGTGTATGACCAGAAGATCCAATCCTGATCCAGTAGACCCTCTACCAAAACCAAAGCAATCCCTCAGGCAATTGAGGAAGCAATTGAATGTAGAGGAGGAAGAGATTCAGGTTGTTGTATATGAGAGTGAATAAGGAAACATTACAATAGAAGCGGCAGACACCAACGACAAAAATAATAATAACTGAATGATGTATGATTTTGTGAAACTATCGATGGAGGGGACACGAACATGCATTACGAGACTAGCTGTTGCTGCCAACAATTTTAAAATAAAGCCTAATGTGATTTAAATGGTGCAGCAAACAGTTCAGTTCGGAGGCTTACCGGAGGAGCATCCTAATGCACATATAGCAAGTTTCTTAGAGATTTATGATACCTTCAAGATTAATGGGACAGTATACGATGCAATTCGTCTCCATTTGTTCCCATTTTCTTTGAAGGATAAAGCAAAATGGTGGCTACAATCACTACCTCCCAACACTATAAATACCTAGGATTCTTTGGCAGAGAAACTCATGTTGAAGTACTTTCCTCCCTTTATAACTGCTAAACTTAGAAATGATATATCTTCTTTTGTGCAGTTCGACGATGAGTCGATGTATGACACTTGGGAGAGGTACAAGGACCTATTGAGATAATACCCACACCATGGACTACCAATCCAGTTACAGGTACAAGCATTTTACAATGGTTTGAATTTAGCTACTAAAGATATGGTAGATGCAGTTGCAAGTGGTTCTTTAAGTAGCAAGACAACAGAGCAAGCCCAAAGCTTGACTGAGGAGATAGCCACAAACAATTACGAGTGGCACACTACTAGGAGCAGGATGGGACGTCAAGGGAGTGTACACCATTTGGATGCTACTGCAGCCTTGACAGCTCAAGTGGAGTTATTATCCAAGAAAATTGATCAAATCCAGATGCTTGTCCAACCAGCTCAAATAAGCTGCGAGTTTTGTGGTGGCCCGCATTATAGTAGTAACTGTATATGGGGAGGTACGTTTGCTTGCTCTTCTTCATCTAACCATGAATAGATGGACTATATGGGAAGTCAGCCTAGGCAGTAGAACAATCCATACAGCAATACCTATCGGGATGGAGAAATCATCCAAACTTCGGATGGAGGAACAACAACAACCAGGGGCCACCAGGGTTTCAGCGACTACATCAACAGTAGCAACAATCTATTCGGGTTGTGCAATGCACCTGAAACTTTTCAAAGGTGTATGATGGCAATCTTCCACGATATGATTGAGGAATCCATGGAGGTTTCTATGGATGATTTTTCTGTATTTGGTAACTCCTGTACTCACTATTTACACAATTTAGAATGCATGCTTGAGCGTTGTAGAGATGACAACCTAATTCTTAGTACGGAAAAATGTCATTTTATGGTTAGAGAAGGTATAGTGCTAGGACACAAAATTTTGCACAAGGGGATGGAGGTCGATAGGGCCAAGGTGGAAGCTTAAATCATGCAAGGTCGATAGGGTCAATTAAGGCTGTTAGAAGCTTCTTAAGTCATGCAAGATTCTATAGGAGGTTCATTAAGGACTTCTCTAAGATTGCTAGACCTTTAACTCAATTGCTTGTAAAGGATGTACCTTATGAAATTCTGATGATTATTTGCAGGCTTTTGACTTGCTTAAAGAGAAGCTAACCACAACCTTGATTATAGTTTCACATAATTAGAAGCTGCCATTTGAACTTATGTGTGATGATAGTGATTTTACAGTTGGAGTTGTTTTAAGACAGAGAAGAGACAAGAAGTTCCAACCAATTTACTATGCTAGCAAATATTGACTCATGCCCAAGAGCACTGTACCACCACTAAAAAGGAGCTTCTAGCTATTGTTTTTGCATTTGACAAGTTCATATTTTATTTAGTGTTATCTAAGACTGTAGTCTACATGGACCATTTAGCACTCAGGTACTTGTTTAGCAAGAATGATGGAAAGCCTAGACTTATTCATTGGATTCTATTATTGCAGGAGTTTGACATTAAGATTAGGGATAAGAAAGGTGCTGAGAACTTAGTGGCGGACCACCTTTCTAGGCTAAAAACCCGGCTTTGGAGGCGCTTGATGAAAATGCGATTGATGACAATTTTTCGATTGAGTTCTTATGCTCAGTTCAGATTAATTCTGATATCCTTTAGTTTTCTGATTTTGGAAACTATCTAGTTGCTAAAGCCCTTCCAAAGGGTATGACATTTCAGCAAAAGAAGAAATTCTTTTCTGAATTGAGATACTACATTTGGGAGGACCCTTTCTTGTTCAGAGTTTGTGCAGATTAGGTTATTCGGCGATGTGTACATGGGGAGGAAATCCTTCAGATTTTGAGGCATTGCCATGAAGGACCAACGGGAGGTCATCACGTTATGAATCACATAGCCAGAAAGGTGCTAGACTCTGAATTCTACTGGCTGATGATCTTTAGGGATGCTAGAGCATTTGTTTAGGTTTGTGATGCATGCCAAAGATAACATCTCTACTGGTGATGAGATGCCCCAAACAAGCATTCAAGCTGTTGAGATTTTTGATGTTTGCGGCATCGAATTCATAGGACCTTTCCCTTCCTCTTATGGTAATAAATACATCTTGGTTGCCGTTGAGTACTTTTCTAAGTGGGCCGAAGCACAAGCTTTTGCCATTGATGATGTCAGGGTAGTTACAAGATGTAATGCCCACCTAATGCATTTGCATTTATTTTTATAACATGCATATCATATAGATATGAGAAATGCATGAGATATGTATGGTATTAATGCTAATGTTAAATAGAAGAAGATTATAAATGTTATAATTAAGTCCATAATAACAATTAGAAAGTTAAGGGATTGAATTGATTAATGAAAAAAATAAAGGGGCTAATTAAACCTAAAAGAAAATTAATATGATAGAAAAGAGGAAGAAGAAAGAAAAGGTGGTAGTTCTTCTTCCTTCTTCTTCTTTCTTTCTTCTTCTTCTTCTTCTTAAAAAAAAAAGAAAACTAAATTTTCAAGTGGAATTTAAAGGTTTAGAATCCATTTTAGATCTTAATCTTCATCTACAAAGGCTTTAGATGTTTATTTAGGAAGTAATTTTAATATTTTGTTGAATTGAGTTAGGGTTTAGAAGACATAGAATTCGAGTTCTAAAGACCTAGTTTTTCAGTCTTATTGTTTTGATCATATCTTGAGCTAGGAAGCTTTAAATCGAGTGTTCTTTGATGACAAAGAAACTGTGAAGAGTTATCTAAAAGAATACATTTTATTGTTCAGTTTCTATCTTTGGTTTGAGTAAGGTGGATTCTTTTGTAGGGATATTTCTCTATACAACTCCAATTGAAACAAAATTAGCTTTAAATTATATTAGAACATAAGGTTAATGATCTGGAAAGTTTCATCATGAAATTTATTGTATAAAAGTTTTGGTGGATTTTTAAATTCACCCTATTAATTCTATCATAGTTGGCAGCCACACATATGTAGATAGTTTGGTTATATTATCATGCTAGATGAAATTCTATTAACTTTGGGTGTTTAAAAAGATAAGTGAATTATGATCTATTTTAGCTAAACAAATTTGGAATGAGGGTGACACCCAAGTAAGCTCAAGCAAAAGGAAGGGAGCATCAAAGGTAAGTGAATAACTTACTGTTCTATGTGAATATAACACAAAATAAATAATTATAATTTATTTGTTTACTTGATTGATTAAGGGAAATGTATATAATATATAAATAGATGTTAATTTTTATTTATGGTGATTTTTAATTATAGTATTGATGGGTGATTGTTTTCGAAATGAGATTGTATATATGAATGTTGATTGGTGAATTAAGGTGTCTTGTTATAATGTGAACAGTATATTTGATTTAGCCATATCTTGAGTTTTATAACTCCAAATGAAGTGCTACTTATTGCTACAGAAAATTTGAGAGGTAATATACAAATATATAGAAATATAGGAAGCTTGATTTTGCGGTTTTGATGGTCAATCTGGATCATACTTTCTATTGCTTAATTTTATTGACAGCTTGACCATGGTGGATTATTTTTTATGCTTATCTTTCTATACACATCCAATTGATGTAAAATTAGTTTCAAATCAATCTAGACTTATAATATTATTTATATGGAGAATATAATTTTGGAATTCCTAATGTGGGATGTTTGGTGTATTTTTTAATGCACATTATTAAATTTGCCATGTTGAAATATGGTATGTTTTTGGTATATCATAGGTATATTATGGTTTCTTATATATAATGGAGATGTTAGTTATTTAAATGGAATGGTATATGATATATATAAATATAAGAATTATGGTTGGATGATCGTAAGGACGCAATGCTACTTGTGAATAAGGCAAGGCTGTGTGTGATATGGAATTCCGCATAAGATTATGGTTGGTACGTAGCGTATGGGGATCCATGAAAATATATATATATATATATATATATATATATATATATATATATATATTATGGAATTAAATTATAATTCACAAGTTCATTATTGTCCTAAAGAAAATACTATGACAATGTTTATATATATACAATATAAAGTCATAATTAAATATCGAATGATTTGATGCTTGATAATACTACATATTTGATTGTATTAATTTTCATAGGAAATTATGTTATTCTTTGGCTGTGTTGCAAGCTCACTCCTCTGCATTATTTCTTTTTCAGGATTAGAAGAATTATAATTAGTTTTGATGAAACATTTTGCATCTGTCGCACTAGCATTGTGTCAGGTAGGTCAGCAGGAGGTCGCCCTCAGTTTTTCTTGGACGTGATATGTCTAGTGGATTTTATTATCATGTATAAAACTGGAGCATTTTATGTGTATATATAAAAAAAGAGTGTATACTATTTGATGTTGTGTGCTTTTTAGCGTGTGATATGTATGACTCATATAAATAGTTTTGTTATACATATTAATTTGTGAGTTAAAAGTTAGTAGTTAAGGAACATATTATGTATCAGTCTTTTGGATACAATGTATGCCTGACATCCTTTACAGGTATCACATTTAGTGGTATCAGAGCACGGCTTAAAATTCATTGGGATAGAATTGTAAAAGCATTTAAAAGCATGAATGCATATACATGTTAGGGATGCATATGAATGTAAGAATTAAAAATAAGTGTTTGTATTTCTAATAGGATGAGTAGAGAGGGGCCAACCGAGAATCCTACTAACCTAAGTGAGTCTGAGTCTGTGCATGGAGTTGAGCATATAAATGCATCACCACAACTAGCTCAGGAATTGCCACTAGTAATGCAGTATTTTCTTGATTCTTTGCAGCAAATAGTTAATCGGGTAGCCACTCAGCCAATCCAACAACTAATAATGCAACCAGTGGCAGAAGTTAAAGAAACAGAGGCTAAAGATAGAACTTACAATAGGCTGAGAAAACAAGGAGCTACAGAATTTGAGGGGATCATTGATCCTGAGATAGTAGAAGAATGGTTACGGGAGACAGACAGGGTGCTGGAAAGGCTAGATTGCACACCAGAGTAAAAGCTGAAATATGTTGTATCTTTGTTGAGAAGATCAACTTTAGATTGGTGGGATATGATTCCAGGAAGTAAAAATAGACCTATGACCTTCACTTGGGATGACTTCCTTAGGGAATTTGCAAATAAATACACACCACCAATGTATAGAGATCGAAAGAAAATGGAGTTTTTGAGCTTGGAATAGGGGTACATGACAGTATCAGAATATGAAATGCAATTCTCTCGATTATTAAAATATGCGTTTGAAGAAGTGGCTACAGAGGATGCAAAACAAAGACGGTTTGAAAAAGGATTGAGAATGGATATTTGGGAAAAGATTTCCTTGAAGCCACCAAGTTACAGTACTTTATTAGAGGCTGCATTGAGGGTAGAAGAATGTTTGATTGAGAAAGATGCAATGACAGCTAAGAAAAGAAAGATGATAAATGAATATGGTGGTTCAGAAAGGAAAGGAAGAGTCACTTCTTTTAGAGGTTCTAGGTCTCAAAGGAGTAGATACTATGGGAGAGGGGTTAGTCAGCAAAATATGAGTAAGTCCTACGGTGATCTACGGGTAGAGGCGGACAAGTGGTTCTGACGGAGTAGGGTAGAGAGTAAGAGAGGTGAGGGAGGTGTTTCAGTTAGTCGAGGATATAGTTCACCATGTGCTAGATGTAATAGGTTTCACAGTGGAGAGTGTTGGGGACCAAGGCAGATACTTTGTTTTTACTGTGGTAAGCCAGGGCATATAGCCAGAGATTGTTGGAGTAAAAATCGAGCTAATGAAAGTCAAGTTTCAAGATAGAGCAGCATAGGTGAAAATATGACTCAGGGAGGAATAAGTAGAGGAAGAGGTATAGGAATGGGACAAGGAGGTTCTAACATGGTACAGGCTGGACAGATAGGCCAACCTCAGCAATCACTGCCCCAAGCTAGAGTGTATATAGTGATAAGACAGGAAGCACCTTTTGCAACTGATGTTGTGACTGGTAAAATCTCTATTTATGGTTTTGATGCTTATACGTTAATTGATCAAGGATCAACATCTTCATTCATTTCATATGAATTTGCATTGAAAAACCACAACAATATAGAAATGTTGGGGTATAACATTTGTGTATCAATGCCTGCTGGGGGTGTAATTGTACATAAGATTGTCAAAACTTGTCCTGTGATCATAAATGGGAACACACTATATGCAGATCTAGTAGTTATAAAACTTAAGGAATTTGATGTTATTTTAGGAATGGATTAGCTATCTAAGAATCATGCTATAGTAGATTGTCACACAAAAGAAGTGGTTATTGAGACCTCAGAACATAGAAAAATAGTTTTTGTAGGTGAAAGAAATATTTTTTCAACTTGTTTATTCGACTACTGTTGCTTTCCATTTAATCAAAAAGGGTTGTGATGCTTATTTGGCTAATGTGGTAAATGTATCCAAAGTTAGTCCAAGAGTAATGAATATTCCAGTAGTGAAGGAATTTGTAGATGTATTTCTAGAAGAACTACCGGGTCTACCTCCACATCGAGAGATAGACTTTAAGATAGAAACTATACCTAGAGAAGCACCAATATCAATTGCACCATAAAGCATGGCACCCTTGGAGTTGAAAGAATTAAAGAAGCAACTGGAAGAATTATTAGAAAAGGGGTTCATTAGACCGAGTACGTCACCCTAGGGAGCTCTAATATTGTTTGTAAAGAAAAAGGATGGCAGTTTAAGATTGTGTATTGATTACAGGCAGTTAAATCGTTTTACCATAAAGAACAAATATCCTTTGCCACAGATTGATGACTTATTAGACCGGTTAAAAGAAGCAACTGTATTCTCCAAGATTGATTTAAGGTTTGGATATTCGCAATTGAGAATTGCAGAGGCACACATACCAAAGACTGCATTTAGAAGCCGATATGGGCATTATGAAATTATTGTGATGCCATTTGGACTAACAATTGCACCTGCTGCTTTTATATCTTTAATGAACAAAATATTACAGAGGTATCTAGATCATTTTATCATTGTGTTTATCGATGATATATTGATTTATTCTAAAACTCAAGAACAGCATGAGGAACATTTGAGAATAGTGTTGCAGATTTTGAGAGAAAAGCAGCTTTATGCAAAATTTAATAAATGTGAGTTCTGGCTATAAGAGATTGCATTCTTGGGGCATATTGTTTTCGAAAATGGTGTACAACTTGATTCTTCGAAGATTGTAGCCGTAAAGGAGTGGGAATCCCCTAAAAATGTATTAGAGGTACAAAGTTTTCTAGGATTAGCTCGATATTATAGGAGATTTGTTGAAGGATTTTCAATCATTGCTAAACCATTAACAAACTTGCTGAAGAAGAATGTCATATTTAAATGGGATGCTAAATGTGAGAAAAGTTATGAAGAATTGAAGAAAAGACTTATTTCTGCACCGGTTCTAACCTTACCATCAGGAAATGGTGGATATGTAATTTTTACAGATGCACCACAATAGGGATTGGGGTGTATGTTAATGCAAAATGGAAAAGTCATTGCTTATGCTTCTCGACAATTAAGGAGTCATGAACTGAATTATCTGACTCATGATCTAGAATTGGCAGCAATTGTGCATGCTCTAATAATTTGGAGGCATTATTTGTATGGAGAAACATTTCAGATTTTCACTGACCATAAAAATCTAAAATATATCCCAACACAAAAGAGTTAAACTTAAGACAAAGAAGGTGGATGGAGTTGTTAAAGGATTATGATTGTACTATAGATTACCATCCGGGAAAAGCCAACAAAGTTGTTGATGCTTTGAGTAGGAAAACCATTGAGAAAAGTGCTGGAATGACTTGTCATGCAGTACAGTCATTGGTAGAGCTTAGAACATTGCATGTAGAAATTGCACTTCGGGATGATATACTTCTTACAAGTATGCATGTCAAGCCTTTATTAGACAGTAAAATTCAAGAAAGGCGGATAAGTGATCCATATTTAAGAAAAATGAAGGATAAAGTGCAACAAGGAATGAATGAACAGTTTACGTTGAGACACGATGGGATGTTGTTGATTAATGGACGTATTTATGTTCCAAATATAAGAGAATTAAAAGAAGAAATTCTAAATGAAGCCCATTATGCACCATACGCAATGCATCCAGGAAGCACTAAAATGTACAAGGATTTACAATCTTTTTATTGGTGGCCTACAATGAAGAAAGATACAGCTGAATGTGTAGCAAAATGTTTGACATGTCAACAAGTAAAAGCTGAACATCAGGCACTAGCTGGTAAGCTTCATCCATTGTCTATTCCAGAGTGGAAATGGGAAACAATAATGATGGATTTTGTTCTAGGATTGCCTCGAACCTTCAGGAAGCATGATACCATATGGGTAATTGTTGATCGACTTATAAAATCAGCTCATTTTCTACCTGTGCAACAAAGTTATTCACTAGATAAATTGGCAGGAATATATGTGTCAGAAATTGTAAGATTACATGGAGTGCCAACATCAATTGTGTCAGACAGAGACAAGTGATTCTAGCATAAAATGGGATAATCATGCATAAAAATGTAAACAATTGGGCATGAAAACATGTGTAGTATGATGCCTATCAAATCACACTTCACTTAAGCTTTTGCTTGTGCTCAAGCAATCAACAATTCACTCCTCAAACAAATACCAAATAACTCGATCAAATACTTCGCAGAAAGTTAGCTCAAAACAAATCTCAAAACTCCATAATGAATTTCCACAAAATCCCCAACTCACTAAATCCTTAAGAGAGAGAACAAAACTAATAAAACTACTAAAATTAAAATGATAAACCATTCAAACTGAGAAATTGAGAAACATGCCTCACAAGATGTCACTCGAAAACACATAAGTGTATATTAGTGAAAGAGGATCGCCAAGCTCTCAATGCAAAAATACAGAAAAACGTGCTTACCATAAGCTTGCTTATAGATCCAATCTCTACTACTGTTAAATAATCAATAATCATGATCAAAGGGTCTTGAGCCAGGTTGTAATGGGGTTAAGGTAGGCTACGGAGAAATATGGAAAGTAGGCTAAAAGTTGCTGGAAAATTATGCAGGTAATGCAAGAAAATAGCCAAGGATCAAATGTTGTACCAAAAATGAACACTAAGTTGCTCCAACAATAAGATGATGCTTGAAACGAACTAAGGGAATGCTAAATTCTCTCTTTCTTCTTTTTTTCTTTTTTTTGATATATACTATGTATATATATTACAGCAGCTTATGTAGGAGCTGCTGTGGTTATTGACATAAGCAATAAGAATGATATCCAATTTTGGATTGAAGGGAGCATCTATGAAAAATCTAGCAGCTTAGTGATTATATATAAAAAGAATGCAATTTGATCCAAAATGAAATGCAGCATAAACTTATATAATTTCCAGCAACAACGGTAGAAAGAATGGTAAAATGAATGGAAGTGATAGAGTGAGTGTCAAAGGTGAATCACAATGAAATTGTGTAAATCCTAAGTGCCTAAATCATCTCATGACTATCAAAAATTCATGTAATCTCAAAAGGAATCACAAAGCAAGTTCTAAAAATAAAGATTCTGTGCAATGCTCACTAAACAACAAGAAAAGGAGCATAAAAAAAAATAATGATGCCCAATTTGGCTCAAAACCTCACCATTTGAGTGGGTCAAAATTGCATGAATTCTCAAATCAAAGTTTAAATAATCAATCATAATAGCAAGGAGAAATATTAATAGTGTTATATTTCTCAGATAAAGTAAAATGGAAAAAATTGAGGAAAAACACCCGTTTTACCTGGCTCGAGTGAAATTAAGAGATTCGTTCATTTCTTTCTTCCAACAAGATTCGATAAAAGTTATAAGGGTATCTATTCAAAAGAGGAAAATTATTAACTACTTGATTGAAACAAAACTTAAGATAATAACAAACTAAGGTGCCTACCCCACATTTAAGTATAACACTGTCCACAGTGTTAGAAAGATTAAAATTGGGTAAGCATATGACTCGCACATCATAGTTATTGAAGATCATGTATAGTTTTCAGGTTGGGAAGCATAGTGTTTTGCTAAAATAACTTAACATAACATAAACAAATGAAAGGAAATAACATAAAATTCAGCATACAAAAACAAGAAAATAAAATAAAATAAAGAAAATAAAAAGAAAAAGGAAAAAGAAAAGTTGCACAATTTCTTTTTCTCTGCTAGGAGTCTGCTGATGGTGTATCGTCACTGCTTGGACCTGCTTGAAGATGAGGAACAGAGGGCTGTGTTGGATCGAGGTCCGTGAAGCAGCCTGTTAGATCGAACTCCATCTCATAGATGAGTCGTTGATTTTATGCTCTAGCGTCCATCAACTTTTTCATTTGCTCCCTTAGGAAGTCCGTCTGGGTAGCCTGCCTCTCCAACTCGTTCATAAGCTGCTGAAGCACGGTGTTCATTCCGCCAAGTCAGGCTCTAGTCTCCTTTGAAATCAAGACAACTAAGTATAGCAGTCATTGTAGATTGTAGACTCAATCTATTCGATCAGCGAAAGCACTAATCTGAGCATTCAATGTCCCTGCAGAATAAAAGGATGAGGCTCCAGATGGAGGCATAAACACTCTAGCTGGGTTGGAGATCCTAACATCCGAGATCCCAGCCAACGGATCTTGGGCTCCTCTAGTCGCTACCTCTCTAGCCTCCCTGACTATGGTGTTCACAAGCCAGTACTCTATATCATGTGGGTGTCTAGTAGCCATGATCATCTGCATGTTGATCATCTGTCTGATCCGTAGTGGTGTCATGTCACTAATAATTGAAAGCTCTGACAGACAATCATCCAATACGTCCAGTCTCTTGGCTAACCTAGTCATGTACGGGCCAAAACAACAATGCATCTTCTTCTGGGCGTCTACTATAAATGATCGGACTTGACGATCCAATAAATATCCCAAGTCCAACTTCTTCTGATGTTGCATAGCCCAGAGGATGAAGACATCGGTCTGTGTCACTGCTCCAAAACTATCTCCTCTGCTTGTAATGGTGTAGGCTAATAAGGTATGGAGATATCAGATATGATTCGGAAGGCTAGATGCCTTAGACCTGATTGGGTAGTAGGTCTCCGGCCTAAGTACTAATGAGTCCCACATGGTGTCGTAAGATATTGGGTGAATGTAGAGGCATCCCTGATACTCCTCCCCCGAGATCTCCTGTTCAGTCCATAATCCCAAATGCATGCCGAATTGCAGGACGGACATTGAGAACTCCCTTCCCCCAAGTCTGAAATAAACTGCATAAGGCTGATGCTAGTTTGTGATCTGTTGCTGCAGGAAGAAGGTGCTGAGGAACTCAATTGTAAGCTCACGGTAGGTTGGTTTAATGATATCAAAGAATCGCAAATACAGTAGAATCTCGAACAGAGTGCGCACATCCTGAACCAATCCCACTCTTTCCAAGTATGTGAAGTCGATGCAACGATCCGCCCTCACTTGCTTCCACCTTATGACTTGGAACCGACTCTCATTTTCTGCATTAGGGAATGTCCAAAGTGGATGACGACCAAGTTCAGGTGGGTTCACGTGAGGTGCCTTCGAGCCTGGTTGTTGCTTCGCGGCTGGCCGGCTCGTGTTGGTTGGTGCTGGTTCTGGTGCAGTGGAGGAAGATGTTCCTTCGCCACGCGATCGCTTGTTGGTAGGAACTCGTTTTGGCTGCTTCCTACAGGATTGATCGCGGTCTGCCATATTACCTGATGCAATGAATCATTAGTTATTCGTATAAGAAATGGAGTTAATAAAAAATCCTACCGAAAATTGGACAGCATAATGGCTATGATTTGACTAACATAAAACTTTAGTCTTAACGAAAGATTAAAGCCTCAATCTCCTGCATAAACTAACTAACCGATACATTCCAAACTACTTTATTGTGCACCAACTAACACAAAAACACTTATTCATAATGGAATGCCATAACAAACTTTATTTATGCAAACTCCACACTTATCAATTTGATAATCAACTTCACAGTAATCATAACAACTATTATAGATTAAATCTAATTGTGGTCATCTTAAAGCAGTGCAACAACATAAAATTACCAAAACATACTAGCATGTTCTAAATAAAGTATATGCATAAAAGAACAACTAAATTAAGAACAAACAAAAGAAAAAAAAAAGGGAGAGCCTTTCTTGGAATTGCCGAGAAAAGTAGGGAGGATGAGAGAATTAGAAGAAAACCACACCTTGGAGCTTTAGAAAAGGGGTGGCAAAACATTTTTGGAGGCCTTCTTTTTATATGCGCGGGGTCAGCACATGCAAGTGCACAGCCATGCCGATCAGCACGGCCTGGACTAAGCCCGTGCTGAGCCCTTATGCTTCGATTGTTCTCCAATTTGGCATGGGCAGGGGCACGGCCGTGCCCATCAGCATGACCTGGTGTTGCCGCCCGTGATGCCTTTGGAAGCTGTGCTGAATGGCCGAAATTCCCCAAGTCTTCATGTGTCTTTCATCACGAGCTTGACTTAAGCCGTGCTGATGGGCACGGCCTGGTGCTGCAGCCCGTGATGGCCACAGAAACCATGGTGAATGGGAGGTTTCCGGAGTTTCCTTTGCCATCTAGAGTCGCCGAGCTTCCTACCTTGATGTGTGCTTTAACACTCTAAGATATGTTAGTCGTCCAAATTGCGTATGAGCGTCTAGTAGGTTAACTTCTGCAAAACTCAAGAATAACACATTCCAAGCAGCATCTAGTAAAAAGGTTCAATAAACTAAAATCGTCTCAAAATAAAACAAACTAAAATTAAACTAAGATATCAAACTAGAGAAGTAAATAAATAATAAAAGATGTCCAAAGAAAAACTCTAAATGCATAATTAGATTCAGGAATGCCTCCCGAAGGCACTTCTTTTTGTTTGAGTCGTCTAGCTGGACTCTGCAGCAGCATTCCTACATCGCAGGCAAATTGAGAATGTGGGCTCAATGTAAGCAGGGGCTCGAGGCATATAAGCGCAATGAGAAGGTCCGATGTGTGCGGTAGATGACCAAGGAGGTGCTCTCCACACCGATTTGGGATGCCCATTCATCCACTCCGAATTCTGGCTAAGTGACTTGTCAAAAACAAACTTGCAACTACCCTTCTCGGGTCTATCACAGCACAAAGTCTCAAATTGATACAAGTTGTTTTCTTCAGATGAATAACACATATCAACTAGTGGCATTGGAGCATGACTTGGTGATCAAGCAGGACGAGACGCAAATCTAAGCTCGATTTTTGATGTTTGGGATGTATATAATGATGTAATTTCTGCCGAATTTTATTAGGTAGGCCCACATAAATTTTCCCTTATTTTTGTTAAGCTGGCTCATAAAATTTGGAACGACGAATTTTGTTGACTAGTCAACTCCTTTCTGGTTCTTGATTTTACTTTAGTTTATTCATCTTTCTTTATTTGTTTATTCATATTTAGCTTGTAGTTTCTTCTTTTTATGGAATGAGAGATTTCACACTATGAAAATGCATGCAACTGAATATTTGAGGCTAGTGAGCATATTATTTCGCCTCTACATCTCGGAAAATCAAGTTATAGGCTCTTTCAAGAACTTTGCAGGACTTACGAAGACTTGCACCAGCTTAACCTTGACTTATCTCCCATGTCCTTTCTTTTATTTTTGATATGTAAATCCTAAAGCGTGATCACGACCCTAAATGTAATTGCCGTAGGGAGTATTAACTACGAGTACCAAGTGTCGATTCCCCAAAGAATCTAAACCTACTCACTTCTATGTTATCTAATCTTAAAAATGGCATTGAATGCTAAATACGAAATGAACTAAAGCTACTCTAATTGTTATCTAACTACGGCTACTAGGGAAGGATTAATTCAAGTTAAGGAATAACCCCTTGGGAATTCTTGTCTCTAGGGAATGGAAACTAAAGATGGAATTAATTGATTGAATTCAATTTATGTGGAAAAATCTCTGCGCAATTAACGCCTTTCTCAAGGACACTAACATCTTAACTTAGATTAATTAGGTTGAAATCTCTTCCTAACTCTAATTATCCAATATTTCAAATCAATATATTCGATTGAAAATTTAAGTATAAAAATCCCTAGATAAAGAACCCCCAATGGGTTAACAAGTTTAGCTAATCATGTTCATCATTAAAACCCATAAGAATTCAATTACAACAATGAGTAAAGGTAGAGAAATCTAAATACACCCTTGGATGAGAGTAAACAGCTATAATTCCTCTTGCCCAATCTTAAATTGATTCTTGTTCCTCTTGCTCGAATTGAAACCAATCAACGAACCTCGCCCAATCTTCAATCCTCGAAGATAATCGAATTGAAACCTTGGTCCAAGTCTCATTTTTCCTTAGTTCTAGCTCAAAAAACCCTTAGAGAGAGAAAGAATAGAGTTTGGGACGTCCTCCCTTCTTTCGCGTTTCCCTCTTTTTCTTCTTTTAATTAATTCGTCCAGTTGCTGCGAACATGCCCCATTTTGGTCCCTGTGTTAGGAACATGGCTTGCTCTTCAGAACGTGTTTGGAACACTACCAGTGTTAAAACTAACACGGCCGTGTTCAGCTTCCTCATGCGCGAACTTGACTTATTTCAGCAACTTTGACGTCCAAGTCTGCTCCAATTCTTCCCTTTATCACTTTTTGACTTCTTTTGGACCTAATGCACACAAACAGACGCATAGGGTGAGTGTTAGGATCAATTCACATCTAAATGTACATAAAATCAGCCTTAAAAACCCCATTTAGATGTGTGTATTCTACGCACATCAAATCACCCCACACTTAGGTCATTGCTTGTCCTCAAGCAATCAAAAGTAAAATAAGGAAAATAAACCACTAACGAACAACACTTAAACTGATAAACCAGCTAGAGAGCCTCTGCACGTATCCTTAACAAGCATAAGTCAAGCAAAAAGAAACGAACCAATCAATTCAAGTATCACAACCAAGATGCTAATGATTCATAAAATACTATCTCAACAAAATTATTCAGAACAAACTCCTCACAAGATTCACTCTAAATCACTCAAAGTGTTTAAAGGGTAGTGTTTAATCGCTCAATGCATCAAATACTGCCTTACTATATACTTTCTCTTAAATCCTACTCCTACCACTTATGGAGAGTCAATAACCATGTTAAGAGGTCTTCATAATGGTTGTAATGGGGATTAGGTCGGGGTAGGTAGATTTGGTAAGAGTTGAACCTATGGTGTTCTACAATGAGATAAATGACATGCACACAAGCCACAATAATCACAAGGGATAAACAATAACCAATAGTCCAAGGTGGGAAATAAGAATCAAGTCAAAATGTAAACTCCCAAAAGCAATTAAATAATTAGCTCACTTACTTTCTTTCTTTTCATCACCCTTCCCTCTTATTCTTCTTATTATATATATTTTTTCTTTTCTTTTTTATATATATATATATAAGGGAAGAAACATTCACATAATAGAGTGAATTTCTTTTGGATTGATGGAAGCTACTGCAAGTCTCCAACGCTATTCCCAAGACAAAAATTCCCAATAAAAACAACTCATATGCAAAATCATAACCCAAAGTAGAATAAAACTAAGTGGTAATGAAATATGATAGAAATGATGAAAGAAGGGGTTATCTACTGAATCAATAAACGAATGAAGGCTATTTGGCTAGAATGAAAAACCTAAGTGCCTCTATCATACTAAAGTGTTAAACTCTCCTTGTGGCCCTCATAAGCATTATCGAGCAAGTTCTAAAAGTAAAGATAGTAATTGGCACTCTCAACAAGAAATAAATAAAATCATATAAAGTGTATGCTTATAATTGAGGCTCAATTTCTCACAAATGTGCTTTTTGAGTAGGTTCCAAACAAAAATCATCAAAACAGAATTAAATAAACTAAAGCAACCTAGTGCAAAACTCAAACTAATTAACTTACATTCTTTCGTAAGATTCAACATTATAGGTTTTATCCGATCACATGGACATAAACATGATTTCAAAAGCAAATCAACAATAAGAGCATCGGAACAAAGTGAAAAATTTTCAAAATTTTACAAAAAATTGCACAAAGAGAAACAAATAACTGAGATGGGATAAATGAAATGCGATATATACACTAGAAAAGGATCCAAATTTTATATACAAGAATAATAAAAACAAAATAAAAAACACACAAGATAAATAAAGCTAAAAGATAAAAGAAATACAAGAAAATAAGTGTATATAAATATCACCCACCCCACACTTGAAGGACACACTGTCCCCAGTGTACAAAAAAAATAATATAAGAAATGAAAAAGGAAAAAAAACTAATACTGCCCTGACTATGGCTTTGGAGGGAAAAGAGATGCATCATCAGGGTTAATGTGGCTAGTCCGGTGGAGGAGTGGCCGCCACCGGCCGAGTCAGGGTCACAGGAATGTTTAGGAAGCTCGTCAGCCGCTCCGGTGAAGGATGCTCACCGGAGAAGAAGGGTCGGCCGGATCATCCCTGTAGGGATGTGAAATGGCTCAGATCGAACCCGGCTCCGCGGACTGGCAGGGGCATAATGTGTAGCAAAAATATCATCACAAATATCAGTGGCCATAGAGGACTCTAATCTACCTTCCTACTCAATCAGGGCCTAAATTATAGCCCTCTGCCTCTCAAACTGAGCCATCATCTGGCTTTGAAACTTGGCCTGACGCTGTAAAAGGTCGTACTGAAAAGCCTCTACTCGAATGAAGTGTCACGCCTCCTCCGCAACCTCTCTAAACCAGAGTTTCCTAAACTCAATAAGGGAGACTCCTAAAACAGCTGAAGAAGACCCAGAAGGAGCTGAAGTAGACGGTCTAGAGGAAGACTCTGGAATATTAGAAGAAGGAGGTGGAACATCCTGTGTACCAAGGGCTCATAACGCAGGTCGCTCCTGTCTATGTGCTGCCAAGAGAGCACTCCTCAGTCTATACTCTGGTCCTAGCGGACCCTGCTTACGAGTCACCATCCCCATACTAACCAACTGGGAAGTCCCAAAGTCTCCATCACCCCCAGCTCTGTTAAATGTGGTACTACCTCCTCCAAAACCCCTAAGCTCCTAGCTAGCCGAGTAATGTAAGTCCCAAAATAGAAAAATACCTTCTTTGAGTTATTGCAGAAGGCACTGATCTGTCTGGCCAAGAAGTATCCCATGTCGACTGAATGGCTCTGGTGCATGCTGTAAAGTATAAATAGGTCCCATTGGTCACTACACCACTGCCTCCCGCCAAATTGATGGTCCTAGTCAAGAATGCATGCAAGCACCGCAGCCTCGCAAGTTAGACGCCTGACCGGCTGCACTTTACCCCCCACATCGAAATCTCACCACATCTGCGAATATGACACACCAGCGCGTGTATACACCACTATATACCTTCCGGCCTACATCCTCCTCAGTCCATAAACCCAAGTGTACCCCAAATCACACACTCATCGTGAAAGTCCGCTTTGCTAGTCCGAACTAATAGCATCCGCCGTCAAGTCCGCAGAATCGGCTCACAGAAGAAAAGTGCTAGCAAACTCCACCAACTCCCTATACAGCCTCAACTATCTCAAAAAATGTCAAACGGGGGCGTCTCAAGGTATCGGCAGACTACAACTGCAAGTCCGACGGTCTATAGTGCTAGCTACTATCCTACTTTCCCAAATTCAGGCCTCATCGACCGGTATCTCCGTCAAGGTGGGTTGCCCATGGAAAAGTAGGAACCTATGGTGCTACGGTGGTCTAATTGGGCCTGAACTAGTCGGTGCAGTGACTGAGGATCGAGAGGAAGAGGAACCATCGGTCCACTCCTCTTATAAATTCTTGATCCTCGTCTAATGGACATGGTACCTGAAAAAGAAATTTTTAGTGCTAAGGATCAACAAAATTTTGGCAGCATAACGACATAAAATGGACAAACTAAACAATTTAACTCGATAAAGTTAAACCATTCAATGCACTGCAAAGAAAATTCAATCCACAACACTGCCAACCATGGTGCTAACCAATTAAATTCTCAATTCATCCATATCAAGTCTAAATTCATCATAATCCATTACAAGGCAAACCAACAAACTAAATAGAACAGACACACTCAAAATTGACAAAATATGTCAGAGCCAATTGTTTAGCGACAACCAATAATAATATAGGGGAAAATAAGGAAAGCGTACCTTAGCATAAGGAATTCAGTGCACGGTCGGGCTGTGTTGAATGAACTTAAATGTGCTAACTTACTAGTTTGATGAAAACGCTCGTGTTGCCAACACGGTCTAGCATAAATGCCCGTGTTACCTTCTGTGCACGTGTCCATCTTAAAATTTATTTTTCTACAAATAGAACACGATCCATGTTGATTAACACGGTCGGCATAATTGGCCGTGTTACTAACACGGCCTTGGACATGCCCGTGTTGAGCTCTAGAAACTGCAAAACTTGAGATTTTCAGCACTTTGTCAATCTTTCTCACCTGCACAACCAATAAGTCCTGAACTCATACACTCAACATACATAAAACTTAACAAAAACAAACTGTAAAACCTAATCAAACTAAGTTCACATATAATTCAAACCAAAATCAATACCAAAAATGGAAAAACTAAAGAATTAAAACAAAATTAAAAGAAACAAGCTTCTTTAAAGTCATAAGCTGGACTTCAATCCTTTTTGAATCAGAAATGAGGTGCCAAATTCACACGCTCCTCCACATCCAGTGACCCTCCAAGATAATGCTTCAACCTCTGCCTATTAATCTTGAAATTTCTTTTTTCCGGATGATGCAATTCAACCGCACCATAAGGGAAGACTAGCTTCACTATAAATGGCCCGGACCAGCGACTCTTTAGCTTTCCTGGAAATAAACGGAGACGAGAGTTAAATAACAACACACTATCTCTTACGTTAAACTCCTTCAAACCTTTCAATCGCTTGTCATGCCACTGTTTGGTCTTCGCCTTATAGGTTGTCAAATTTTCATAAGCATGTTGACGCCACTCCTCTAGTTCATTTAGTTGCCACTGCCTCTGTCTACCTGTGCTATCTGAATCAAAGTTACAAGATTTAAGTGCCCATAATACTTTATGTTCTAGCTCAACAGGTAAATGGCAACCTTTCCCATACACAAGCCTAAAGGGAGTGAACCCTGTAGAAGTCCTATAGGCAGTTGTAAATGCCCATAAAGCATCATTAAGCTTTGTAGCCCAATCTTTTCTACTGGCTCCTACAGTCTTCTCTAAAATGCGCTTAAGCCCCCTATTAGTAACCTCTACTTGCCCATTCGTTTGTGGGTGATAAGCCATGGAGAATTGTTGAGATACTTCATATCTTTTAAGCACTTTCTCAAGTTGAGAATTATAGAAATGGGTTCCCTTATCACTAATTAACGCTCGAGGTGTTCCAAACCTAGAGAATAGTTTCTTAAGGAACCTCACAACTACCCTAGCATCATTAGTAGGCAAGGCTTGTGCCTCAGACCATTTAGAAAAATATTCAACAGCAACCAATATATACTTGCATCCATATGAAGAAGGAAAAGGACCCATAAAGTCAATGCCCAAAACATCAAAAATTTCCAACACTTGTATACTATGTTGGGGCATTTCATCTCAAGGAATATGTTCCGACCGCTGGCATGCATCACAAACCTGGACATATACTTGTGCATTCTGGAAGATAGTTGGCCAATAAAAACCAGCATCCGAAACCTTCCTGGCCATATGGTTTACGGCTTGGTATCCACCAACCGGTCCCTCATGACAATGCTTGAGAATTTGAATGACCTCCTCCCCATATACACACCTCCTGATAATTTGATCTGCACAAATCCTAAATAAAAAGGGGTTGTCCCAAATGCGACTTCAAGTCAAAGAAAGAATTTCTTCTCTTGC
Organism: Ricinus communis; assembly: GCF_019578655.1. Lineage (NCBI taxonomy): Eukaryota > Viridiplantae > Streptophyta > Magnoliopsida > Malpighiales > Euphorbiaceae > Ricinus > Ricinus communis. The sequence goes on from NC_063258.1 coordinate 16,453,268, forward strand.
TAGTTTTCATACCCTTTGGAAAATAATTGCAACAAATAATAATGAACCAAGGCATTAGTTACCCGTGACTGAGCATAAGTGCTCATCCGGAAAGAAGTCATTGATCGCTTGCTCATTAACGTCCTCCAAGTGCGAGTTCTCCAATTGAGAAAGATGGTCTGCTGCAAGATTTTCAGCTCCTCGTTTGTCCTTAATTTCCAAGTCAAATTCCTGCAATAAAAGAACCCAACGAATCAATCTAGGCTTAGAATCATGCTTTGAAAATAAATACCTTAAAGCAGAATGATTCGTGTAAACGATTGTCTTTGACAGCATAAGGTAAGAATAGAATTTATCAAAGGCGAACACGACAGCTAGGAGCTCCTTCTCTATGGTGGTATAGTGTTCTTGAGCATCCGTAAGCGTCTTGCTAGCGTAGTAAATAGGTTGGAACTTCTTCTCCCTGCGCTGGCCTAAAATAGCTCCAACTGCAAAATCACTAGCATCGCACATAAGCTCAAAGGGCAGCTCCCAATCAAGTGAAACCATGATGGGAGCCGTGGTTAGTGATTCCTTTAATAACTTAAAAGCTGCTAAACAATCATCATTAAATACAAAAGGCACATCTTTTACTAGCAATTGAGTTAAAGGCCTAGAAATCTTAGAAAAGTCTTTAATAAACCTTCTATAAAACCCTGCATGCCTTAAGAAACTTCTAACAGCCCTAACCGAAGTAGGGGGAGGTAGCTTACTTATAACTTCCACTTTAGTTCTATCTACTTCCATCCCTGCATGTGACACTTTATGTCCTAACACTATACCCTCTTCGACCATAAAAGGACAGTTTTCCCAATTCAACACAAGGTTAGCTTCAACACACCTAGCTAACATCCTTTCCAAATTATGCAAACAAAGGGAAAAAGAGTTACCGAATACAGAGAAATCATCCATGAAGACCTCCATCGACTCCTCTATCATGTCATGGAAAATGGCCATCATACACCGCTGAAAGGTTGTAGGCACATTACACAAGCCAAACGACATCCTCCTATAGGCAGAAGTGCTATAAGGACAAGTGAATGTCGTCTTCTCTTGGTCTTCTGGTGCTATGGGAATCTGAAAGTAACAAAAAAAAACCGTCAAGGAAATAATAATTCATATGGCCTGAAAGCCTCTCAAGCATTTGATCAATAAAAGGAAGGGGAAAGTGGTCCTTTCGGGTTACGTCATTCAAGCGTTGGTAGTCTATGCAAACCCGAAAGCCTGTTACCATTCGTGTAGGAATCAACTCCTCCTTTTTATTTTTCACCACAGTCATGCCGCCTTTCTTGGGAACCACCTACACAGGACTCACCCAAGAAATGTCAAAAATAGGATAAATTAAACCTGCATCAAGAAGTTTAATTACCTCCTTTATATGAGGGTTCAATCGCCTTTGTGGCTGCACCTCCGGTTTGAACTCATCCTCCATTAAAATCTTATGAAGGCAGTAACTCGGGTTTATCCCTAGTATATCAGCCGTATTATACGCAAATGCCTTTGCATACCTTTTCAAAATACACAACACCATCTCCCTCTCCTCAGGTGTGAGATGAGCGGAAATAATGATCGGTAAGCGCTTTGCTTCATCTAAGTAGGCATACATTAAGTGTGCTGGCAACTCTTTCAACTCAAGAATGGGCGGCTCCTACAAAGAAGGCTTCAGCTTCTTTACTCCTGACCTGTCAAGATCAACAGAACCATCAGTCCTTTCATCATTAAAATCAGCAGCTAATAAGTGCTCTAGTTGCTCCAACACTTATTCATTGGACAAATTATCCTCATTTTCTTGCATTGCCACTTGCGAAGGATCATCAATCAACATTTCCTACAATTGAGACTCCACAATATCATCAATAACATCAATCGAACACACAGTACCATTGTGCTCATATGGGTGTCTCAAGGATTTAGTCAAATCAAACGTAATGCTCTCATCATCTACCCTAAGTTCCAGCTTTCCACTACTAACATCTATCAAAGCTCTAGATGTAGCTAAAAATGGTCTACCTAGGATTAATGGAACATCACTCTCACCATCCATGTCCATGACAATAAAATCCACATGAAATAAAAATTTGTCAACTTTAACCAGCACATCCTAGTAGGAGTTAGCTTAGAAGTGCTTAGTCCTACCTCAAACAATGAGCTAGGCATCAAATTGATGCTAGCTCCCAAATCAGCTAATGCTAGCAATTTCAATTTATCCCCAATCAAACAATGTATAGTAAAACTCCCTCACATTGTTTGACTGGAATGTTGCTCTGAAACACTACTGAGCATTCTGCATTCAAGGTCACCAATCCCAAATCCTCTAACTTCCTCTTATTACTTAGAATCTCCTTTAAAAACTTAGCACACTTTGGCATCTGCAAAATAGCTTCAACAAAAGGCAAGTTAATCCGCAATTGTTTAAAAAGATCTAAAAACTTACCGAATTGCTGATCAACTTTATCTTGTTTGAGTTTTGCAAGATATGGAATGGGAGGTTGGTATGGCCTCAAGGGGATCTTCTTTGAATCGTCCTTCTCTTCAACTGCTTCCTTTCCTTTCTCCTCAGGCTTGTCTTCCTTTTTCGACTCATCCACCTGCACATCAAAATCATCATTAGTAAAAGGCATAGATAGACTAGGAAGTTCCTTACCTGACCTCAAAGTAATTACTTTGGTATGCTCCCTTGGATTAGACTTTGTGTTACTTGGAAGCATGCCCAACTGCCTCTCAGCCATCATCCTAGATAACTGCCCAATTTGATTTTCCAAGTTCTGAATTGAAGCTTGTTGATTCTGAATGGCAGTGTCCGTTTGTTGAAATCTATTCTCTGAAGTTGCAATGAACTTCGTCATCAACTCTTCCAAGCTAGGCTTTTTCTCTTGACTACCTCCTGGTTAATGGGGAATAGAATGCATAGGTTGCTGTTGATGCAAACTCTGATATACTGGTGGACCTTGGTTATTGGAATTTCTCCATCCAAAAAATTAGGATGATTCCCCACCCTTGGTTGTATGTACTGCTGTAGGGATCATTCTGCTGCCTACCTATATAATCAACATGCTCAACGTTAGAAGCATTAGTAGGCATAGAAGATGCAAACATACCTCCCGCATTACAATTGGCGCTATAATTCGATCCACCACAGAATTCACATCCGGGCTGAGCTGCTTGGACCGGCATCTGAAGTTGTTCTATCTTTTTAGAAAGTAGCTCTACTTATGCCGCTAAGGTCGTCAGATTCCCACCGATATACAACGGGCTTTGGACCTCTAGCTCGTATAGTTTGCCATCTCTTCTATCAAATCTTGGGCTTGCTCAGGTGTTTTGCTATTGATAGCTCCCCTTGCAGCTGCATCTAGCTTTACCCATAATTTCAGCTCAAAGAAAATTAAATGCCAAACAAAGATAATTAAATTCACTATAGTTCCCACGTCTCTAGAACAAGATGGTCAAAAACTGAAATATGAATGCATACTCAATAAAAAACTATTTGTTTGTTTCTTTTTACTTGAATGAAACAATAGAACAAAATTATTTTTGATTGAAGGGAGCATCTAAACCAAATTTTTAAAGGACTTAGTGAATTCAAAGTACAAAAAACACTGGCATTTTACCCAACAACTTAATGAACACATTGTAAAAATTCCAGAAATAGGGTAGGGGTCAGCAAACGAAAGGCTTAACAAAGTGTGATGATAAAGCAAAATAGTAAAAATGAAGAGAGTGGATAGGCTCAAACTTTGCTAATTAATGGAAAATATTTATTGGTTGGCTTTTGGCTACAATAGTGAATCCTAAGTGCCCTTATCATTTCATAACATTTGATCCTTCATGTGATCAACAAGCATTACTGAGCAAATTCTAGAGAATACAATGCACAGTCAAACAAGAAAAAGGAGCATTTAGGATGTATGCTTAATTAGATTCAAAAATTCACAATTTTAAGTGTGTACATTTACATAAGTTTTCCAAATACTATCAATCAAATCATCATTTAATCAATTCATACACAAAACTGGTTTAACCCAGCCATTAATAAGCTAAAAATTGCTCAATAATATCCCAGAAAGCAACAAATAACAAGGAGGAAAAATCTCATGCTCAAAATCATAAATATCAATCTTTCAAAGACAAATAGAAAGCTAATAAACATCCTAAGTATCCTAAATATATACATTATTAATAATACAATACATAACAATCGAAAAACATAAGAAAAAGAAAAGCCAAAACAATGGCTTACCCATCCCATACTTTAAGGATACACTATCCACAGTGTATAAAGGAGTTGGGAAGCAATATAATAAGTATAAAAAAAAGAAGAGATAAATATGAAGAGATACTGCCCTACTCATCCTGGTGGGCTGGTGGCGGTGGTGAAGGTGGTGCTGTTGTAGGAGGTGGATCATCGGCTGCTGGAGGTGGAAAATACTCGCCAAAGTCAGCGAAGTCAAAATCATCCATCTTATTCTGCTGCAAGGCTGCCTTTATCATGTCCCCCTAGCTAACCGCCTCTATAGAAAATCTAGAATCTGCCTCTATGTAGCTTATGTGCGTAAAATACACACATCTAAATGGGGTTTTTAAGATTGATTTTATGGACATTTGGATGTGAATTGGTCCCAACACTCACCCTATGCGTCTGTTTGTGTGCATTAGGTTCAAAAAAAGTCAAAGAATGATAAAAGGAAGAATTAGAGCATAATTGGACGTCAAAGCTGCCGAAACAAGCTAAGTATGAGCATGAGGAAGCTGAACAGGGCCGTGTTGGTTTCAACACTGGCCGTGTTCCCAACACGGCGTGTTGGGTGCATCAAACATCAAAGAAAAAGAAGTTTTTAGGGAGCACGGCCACCGAGAGTAACACCAGCATAAACACCACCTCGTGTTGGGAACACGGGCATCAACACGGCCGTGTTGGCGGCGACAAGGGGAATTAATTTAAAGAAAGAAGAGAGGAAAGAAAGAAGGAGAGCGGGGAGAACGTCCTAAACCCTAATATTTCTCTCTCTAAGGGTTTTCTGAGCTGGAACCAAAGGAAAAGGAGACTTGGATCAAGGTTTCAATCGGATTCCCTTTAAAGATTGAAGTTTGGGCGAGGTTCGTTGATTGGTTTTCAAATCGAGCAAGAAGAACAAGAATCGATTCAATTAGAGCAAGAGGAATTGGGGCTGTTTACTCTCATCCAAGGGTGTAATCGGGTTTCTCTACCTTTACTCATTGTTGTAATTGAGTTCTTGTGGATTTTGATAATTAACATGATTAGCTAGATTGATTAAATCCATTGGGATTTCTTTACTATGTTGGCTTAGTATTATATTGTTGGATTATTTGGGTTAGTTTTGTATTCTTCTTGCTTTCAGTATTAATAAGATAATGCATTATTCATGAGACGTTGTGAATTGTGTGTTTAGATTGCTTTGTGTGATTGAGAAGTCCATTTAGCAATAAGAATTTTGAATAGCAAGAACTGGTTAATAATCGCTTAGAGATAAGGATAATTAACTAGCCAGATTAAGAATTAACAAAGCTTAATAGAGCAAATTAAAGCTTAATGCTAATTTAAGAATCAATCGTTAGAAAGAGATTCCAACTTTAGGTTATTAGGTTTAGGAATTCGGTTATCTCGAGAGAGAAATTGAATTCGGTTAAGAATTCGTCCAGGGGTAGCATAATTAGACTCACCAATCCTTTATCTTTTGTTTGATTGCCAACTAGTTTAGGTTTCCTGTGGGTTTGCTTTCTTGTATTGGTTATTTTATTTATCAATTACTCTTGCATCTCCTTTAGAACTTAGCTTGTAGCTATTAGTTAGTTTAGAAATTATTCATCACTAATTTGAGGTTAATATAATAAAGAACAAAGGAGTAACTCTGGGCGTTCACTTTCCCGAGGAATACGACCTTGATACTCGCCATTAGTGCTAGACTGCATCGATAGGTACACTGCCTTAGATTGTAGCTGCATAGATAGCAACCATCAATAGCATTAAAGTGTAGGAACTACGCTCTAACCTGCACAAATCTCATAGTTAGCTCATCAATCTGCACACTAGATGGCTGAGGAGCTGATGAGGATGAAGATCAGGAGGGGCGATGAATATCTACAGGTCTAGGGTGCTCCCCCTACTCCTCCCGAGCTGCCTGAGCTATCGACCGAACAAGTCTACACTCTGGCCCCAAGGGCCCTGTCCTCTGGGTGACCATCCTCATATGCGGCATAGTAGAAAGGCCAGCAAGGGACATCTCGCCAACAAGCGTCAACTCATCCAGTAGAGCTTTGCCCAGTAGCTCCATACTCCTAGCAATCCTGGTCACACAAGGTCCGAAATAAATAAAAGTCTTCTACGGGTTCCCAATAATAGTCTTGCACTGCTTGTGTAGCACCCAAACGCAAATATCCAATTGTATAGCAATATATATATAATTAACTTTATAAATATAATTTATTACTTAATTACAATGTACATTCATACAATTTAAGTGGCATAACATACTTAATATACATAAGAAATATTTATACATTACTTTAATTCACACAAGTACCCAAAATGCCCCAATGCTTGAGATAACTCCTTTGGCCCACCTGATAATATTGACTGATGCAAAGAGAGCAATGCACAGCTAAAGCTATCTACAACTGCAATAACCTGAAAAAAATTGCTAAGGAATGAGCTAACGACTCAATAAGAATTTAATTTACTAAACTATAATATATTAGGCTAGAATTATCAAGTCTTTATCAAATATAGAAAATTATACCAACACTTAACTAACAATCACAAAATCAACCATTTCAATTATTCTCATAAACAAATAATTTCATATCACATAATGCAAATAATCTCAAACTCAACCAAGTCAAATAATTCAATTCCACATTATTTCTATCAAATTAGGATCAGATGACTCATCCTCACATTTCTTCACATTTTCAAATTTCAGTAACCACTTGACAAGACTATCCGCCCGGCTCAGCTTTTCCGATCACACAATATCCATTCAAGAGTCATCAATCCTTAATCACAATCAATTCACTTCACAACACATCACAATCAATTCACTTTACAACAAGCCAAAAACATAACCAATATCAACTCAGTCAACCAAGAAATTATCAAGTAATCAAACAGCAGTTCCTACTCAATATACATAAAGTTTAGTCTATTAAATACTTACCAAAATTTATAGGATAACAAAGTATTCCTATTCTTTTTCTCTTACCACTTCTTTGCCCTTGGATGAACCTATTCACATATTCAATACAAATACAATTCAATCATAAGGCATAAATATACATATCTTTACTATCCATAAAATATCACATTTCAACAAAATAACATATATTCTTGATGTTAATATGATGAATGAGATGAATGACAATAAATCAACATATTTGTTGATGAAGGCAGCTTGTAGGTACTGAATTAGAAATTACACAAAAGCTTATGTACAATTAAAAAAAATCTCATCTTTTCTAGAATTACACTTCCATTTTTATAGAAACCATAGCAAAAAGAATCACTTCAAAATCATTGGTATAGAAATAGTTATGGCATTTTCTATACAGCTGCTCCAATTTCCATCTAAACAGAACAGAAAAAAGTTTCCTATTAAATGACCAGTCAAAAGAATAAATTTTCTGATGAAACTCTGCAGATATAAAATTAACATTCTAAAGCTTCTATAGACACTAATTTTACTCAATTTAGACTTCTCTAGCTCAAGTTGTGAAACACACAATTAGCAATAAATTTCTAAATCCTATGTCCGATTTCTGCTTAAAACAGTTTCCAGCATGCCATATTAAGTTCAACATATCTCACGTTATACTCAACCAAAAATTATGAAATTTTGCAGAAATATACTAGATATATAAATGAACAACTTTCATGATTAACTCTTTGCTTGGTTCAGCCTCTAAATGCCTCAAAATGTCAGCACATAAACCAGGTCACCTGCTGAACCATAAAGAGAGCAGCAGCAAATCGAACCTTATAAGTTCATACACACTCAACGATCTGCAAAACCATTTTACAGAGATATTCCTGAAACATATACCTACAACTTTCATGGTTGGAAATTTTAGAGATTAAGCCTCTAAGGTCACGATATCAGAGGTGAAAAATTCTGCCCATAAAGTTCAGCTTCAAGATCACAAGTTCATGATCACAAGTAATAGCATGTTCACTCTTGATTAAACAATTCCAAAACACATAATCATCAACAATTTCATATCATTAATCCTAATTTACAGCAAAACCAAGAAATTAAAATTACTCACATTTGTTTCCCTTGATTAAGAAAGCTCAAATCTTTCAAAATTAAAAGAAGAATTAGATTCTCACTTATTAAAAATTTGTAGAGTTTGATTAGGAAATCAAGGTTTGAAGAAGAAAAGGAGAAGAATGAGAGAGACAAAGAAGAAGAGGAAATAGGAAATGCATGTGTAGAAATGAAGAAATGAAGAGGTGGTAATTTGGTGTAAAAATAGGCAATTTTACAATTTAATCCTCTTTCTTTCTAACTTTCCAATTTAGTCCAGAATCATTACTTTTCAATTAAATTAATATGTAACTAAATAATTTATTTATCTACCACATAATATAATAAAATAGGTCATACATAATCATGATGCAAATGACATATTTAATGACATGCTAATGAATATTAATTATTAATAAAAAAAATTAAATTTGGTTGTGACAATTCCTACCCACTTAGAAAATTTCGTCCTCGAAATTAACTAATCGCCAACAGACATGCCAAATAAGCTCGGGTATTTATCCATCATATGCTTCTCTACTTCCCAAGTTGCTTCCTTAGATGAATGTTGACTCCATTTCACATTTACCATAGGAATTTCCTTGTTTCTTAATTTTCTAAGTTGTCGGTCTAATATCTGAATCGGTTCTTCAACATATGTGAGTTTCTCATAAACTTCAATTTCTGATATCTTAATAATATGGCTAGGATCAGATCGATATCATCGAAGCATAGAAACATGGAAATTATTATGTACTTGAGCTAACTCTAGGGGTAATGCAAGTCTATAGGCTAAAGGACCAACCCGCTCTAAAATCTCATACGGCCCGATATATCGAGGACTTAGTTTACCTTGTTTACCAAATCGAAGGATACCCCTCCATGGTGATACTCTCAAGAAAACCTTATCCCCAACTTCATACTCAATTTTCCTTATGTGTTTATCTGCATAGCTTTTCTGTCTATCTTGTGTGGCCTTGATACACTGCTTCGCAACTTGTATCTTGAATAAATTCAGGACCTTCCAATTGTCTCAACCCTTCTACATCCCAACATATAGGGCTTCTACATTTTCTCCCATATAATGCCTCGTATGGTGGCATACCAATACTAGAATGAAAACTATTATTATAAGCAAATTCCATAAGTGGTACCTGTTCATCCCAATTTCCACTATACTCTAATGCATAAGCCCGTAACATGTCTTCAAAAGTTTGAATGGTTCTCTCAGATTGCCCATCTGTTTGTGGATGAAAAGCAGTACTGAAATGCAATCTAGTTCCCATTGCCACTTGTAAGCTCTTCCATAAATGAGATGTAAACCGAGGATCCCTGTCAAAAATAATGGAGATAGGTACACCATGCAACCTAACAATTTCTTTCACATACAAGTTGGCTAGCTTATCCAATGAATCATTTTGTTGAATAGGTAAAAGTGTGTTGATTTTGTTAACCTATCAACTATTACCCAAATAGCATCATTTCTCCTAAAAATGCGAGGCAAACCAACAACAAAGTCCATAGTAATTCTTTCCCATTTCCACTCAGGTATAATTAAAGATTGTAATTTACCTGCAGGTGATTGATGTTCTGCTTTCACTTGTTGACAAGTTAGGCATTTAGCTACATATTCTGCAACTTCCCTCTTCATCCCTGACCACCAATAATGTGGCTTTAAATTGTTATACATTTTTGTACTCCCTGGGTGCATTGAATAAGGAGAATTGTGCCCAAAGAATCTTTTGTTTCAATGCGGCTACATTAGGTACATATACTCTAGTTTTCATAACCCATGTTCCATCATCTCGCTTGATTAGTTCATTTGTCTTACCATCTTGCACCTTCTTCTGTAACTTCTTTAAGTATGCATCACTACCTTGTGCATGTTTGATCTCATCTAGTATCTGGGGACTAGTCTTCATTGTAGTCAATAATACCCCATTCTTTATAGAAAAATGCATATCCATAGCTCTTAGCGAAATTAAGGAACTCATCTGATATGAAATCATACCTGCAACCCTTTCCAAAGTCTTCCTACTAAGTGCATCTGCCACAACATTTGCTTTTACTGGGTGATAATCAATGGTACAGTCATAATCCTTCAACAATTCCATCCATCTTCGTTGCCTGAGGTTCAACTCTTTCTGTGTAGGTATGTACTTTAAGCTTTTGTGGTCAGTGAATATTTGAAATGTCTCTCCATAAAGATAATGTCTCCAAGTTTTCAAAGCATGTACAATTGTAGCTAATTCTAAATCATGTGTAGGATAATTTTGTTCACGAGGTCTAAGTTGTCTAGAAGCGTAGGCAATAACCCTTCCATTCTGCATTAATACACAACCCGAACCATTAAGTGAAGCATCTGTATAGACTACATATTCCCCTCCTTGTATAGGTAATGTAAGTATAGGTGCTGTAATCAATCTATTTTTCAACTCCTCAAAACTAGCTTGACATTTATCATTCCAATGAAAAGTCACTTGTTTCTTCAACAGATTAGTCAATGGCTTTGCTAAAATGGAGAAGTTCTTCACGAATCTTCTATAATACCCAGCCAATCTTCTATTCCCACTCCTGAATAGCCTTCACCTTAGATGGGTCCGGTTGAACACCTTGTGCAGATACAATATGCCCCAAAAATGCAATGTTATTCATCCAGAACTCACATTTACTGAACTTACCATATAACTGCTTTTCTCCCAAAGTTTGTAATACTGTTCTTAAATGATGTTCATGCTCTTCAGAATTACTGGAGTATATGAGAATATCATCAATGAAGACTATCATAAATTGATCAAGATATGATTGAAAAATATTATTCATCAAAGGCATGAATGCTGCAGGTGCATTGGTCAAACCAAATGGCATAACAACAAATTCATAATGACCATATCGTGTCTGAAATGCCGTTTTAGGTATAGAAGTCTCTCTAACCTTTAATTGCCAATACCTAGATCTCAAATCAATTTTGGAGAATACAGCTGCCCTTCTGAGTTGATCAAGCAAATCATCAATGCGAGGTAAAGGATATTTGTTCTTGATAGTAACTTGGTTCAACTTCCTATAATCAATGCAAAGTCTCATACTTCCATCCTTTTTCTTCACAAACAACACTGGAGCTCCCCACGGTGATATACTAGGTCGAATATAACCTTTCTCCAATAAATCCTCAAGTTGCTTTTTCAATTCCTGTAATTCTGCTGGTGCCATTCTGTAAGGTGCTATAAAAATAGGAGCAACTCCTGGAATAGTTTCAATTTCAAAATCCACTTCTTGTTAAGGTGGCAATCTAGGTAATTCTTATAGAAATACATTTGAGAATTCTTTGACTATTGGTACCTCTGAAACCCCTGGACTAACAATTCCAGTGTCTACCACATTCACAAGATAAGCATCACACCCAAATTTCATTAAATGAAAAGGAGTAGCAGCACAAATCAAACATGTAGGCACAATTTTCCTATCACCCGTGAACACTGTGTTTATTTCCCCATCTATAACCATTTTTACTTCCTTCGTTAAATAGTCAACTATGACATGATTTCTAGACAACTAATCCATTCCCAATATCACATCAAAATCTCGCAAATTGATCACAATTAGGTCTACTGACATATTTGTACTACAAATCATCACAGAATAAGCCCGAACTACAGTATTCACCATTATTACTCCTCCAGCAGGCATCGAAACACAAATATCATGTCCTAAAGATTCAATGGCACAATGCATTTTCAATGCAAAATCACATGAAATGAATGAACATGTAGATCCGGGGTCAACTAACACATATGCATCATGCCTACAAATAGGAATTATACTAGTTATTATCTCTGGAGAAGTAGTTGCTTCCTACCTCGCAACAGCATACACTCTTACTTGCGGTAAGGATTGGTTCGCATCTTCAATATGGACATATGCTGCTGTAGCTGCACTTCTACCTCCTCTACCTCTTCCACTACCAGTCATTGTAGGTACTACATTATTCCCAACACTACTTTGTCCTCCTGAATGGTAGGTACTCGATGCTTCTCTACCTACTATACACTCATTGGCATAATGCCCAGGTTTCCCACATCTATAACAAACCTGCACTCTCGGTCCCCAACACTCTCCTGAATGGATCCTTCCACAAGTGCCACAAACAGGTCTATATCCACTACCAGTAAACCCAGAATTACCTCGCATGTTCGCTGATCCACCACTTCTATCCAAAGTTATACTACTTGGCCCTCTAAACTAATAACTGCCCCTTCCTCTAAACCTCCTCGCTGACTTCTTGATTCTCCCCTAGGTGTAAACGAGGCACCTCTAGAGAAAGATGAAGTAAATGTCCCAATTATCTTCTTTTTCTTTGCCTCTAATATATTTCTTTCTAAAAATAATTCTTCTACTCTTGCTACAGCTTCCAATAAAGCAATAAAGGTAGGTGGTTGCACTGCCAACTTTTCATGTATCTCCAATCTCAAACCCCTCTCAAATCTATTTCTCTTCAGTTCATCAATTGCCACTTCCTCTAGTGCATACCTAGATATCCTTGTAAATTGTAACTCTAATACCAAAAATTGTAGCACCCAAACTCAAGCATCCTATTGTATAGCAACATATATATAATTAACTTTATAAACATAATTTATTACTTAATTACAATATACATTCATACAATTTAAGTGGCATAACATACTTAATATACATAAGAAATATTTATACATTATTTTAATTCACACAAGTACCCAAAATGCCCCAATGCTTGAGATAACTCCTCTGGCCCACCTGATAATATTGACTGATGCAAAGAGAGCAATGCACAGCTAAAGCTATCTACAACTGCAATAACCTGAAAAGAATTGGTAAGGAATGAGCTAACGACTCAATAAGAATTTAATTTACTAAACTATAATATATTAGGCTAGAATTATCAAGTCTTTATCAAATATAGAAAATTATACCAACACTTAACTAACAATCACAAAATCAACCATTTCAATTATTCTCATAAACAAATAATTTCATATCACATAATGCAAATAATCTCAAACTCAACCAAGTCAAATAATTCAATTCCACATTATTTCTATCAAATTAGAATCAGATGACTCATCCTCACATTTTCAAATTTCAGTAACTACTTGACAAGACTATCCGCCCAGCTCAGCTTTCCCGATCACACAATATCCATTCAAGAGTCATCAATCCTTAATCACAATCAATTCACTTCACAACACATCACAATCAATTCACTTTACAACAAGCCAAAAACATAACCAATATCAACTCAGTCAACCAAGAAATTATCAAGTAATTAAACAACAATTCCTACTCAATATACACAAGGTTTAGTCTATTAAATACTTACCAAAATTTATAGGATAACAAAGTAATCCTATTCGTTTTCCCTTACCACTTCCTTGCCTTTGGATGAACCTATTCACATATTCAATACAAATACAATTCAATCATAAGGCATAAATATACATATCTTTACTATCCATAAAATATCACATTTCAACAAAATAACTGTAACACCCGGAATTTTTTTTATATATTTAATAATGAGTTTTTATTTAAGTTAATTTTAGCTTTATTATTATTGGGTTTAATTTGAAATGATTTAATGAAAAATTTAATATTAATCAAATAAATGAGTTATTTTCTATACCCAATTAGTTTGAAATTTTAAGAAATTATTCAAGTAAAATTATATATTGAAAAATTTTGGAAGAAATTATAAAGGATGTTTTTATAAAAGAATTTTGAGAAAATTGGTATTATAATTGATTAGTAGTATTAAATTTTGAGTTGGAAATTGATTATTTAATTTAATTGTGTGTTAGGACTAAATTGGAAATTTATTTTGGAATAAGGATTGAAAGTATAATTTTATTTTTATGGGGTTTTAATGGAAATTTGTGAGTTTGGTATTTTCGTAAATAAATACGTCGGTCAGGGGTATTTTTGTAATTGTGTATTTTCAGTAATTCTAATTTGGCCCAAATTAAATAGTTAAGGGCTTAATTGAAAGGCTAAAGGAAAGTTTGGGGGTTAAATTAGAATTCTGCGGGATGAAATTGTAAGTAATTAAGGAAGTTGAGGGACCAAATTGTAATAAGGAAAAGTTCGGGGCCTAATGTCGATATTGAAAGAAATGGAATCGGGGAGAGAGAAGGTAGAGAGAGAGAGAGAGTGCGGCCACGGGAAGAGAGAGAGAGGACGCCGCAGCGGTGGCGAGCCCGGGCGCGTCTTGTTGTGCAGCCAGCAGCCTCCGATAGCGTGAGGCTAGAAATCGCGCGTGTGGCAGCCGGCTTCCGTGCGTGTTTCCGCTGGCTGGCCGAGTTGGGTGGCGATCGGCTCCTCTCGGCGAGAGCTTTCTTTAGCGGCCTGGTGTGGCCGGAGACTCAAGATCCGGTGAGAGAGATAATGGTGGCGGTACCGGCGTTTTTGGGTTTTTCCGTGAGCTCCCGTGGAGGATGGATGATCAGAGGACATATCCCGAGTCTCCTCAGCTCATGCTTCGCGATGGCACCGGTTTAGTGGCGATCGGATTTCGTTTGCAAATCGACGGTCGAGATCGTCCGCAAATCTCTCCCGGGATGATCGGGTGTCGGATCGAAAATCGAAGGTGATCGCATCGCGTCGTTGTGAGTCCGATGGTGTGTTCGAATCGTCGATCGGACTCCGGCGGCCGGAGGCGAGTCGACCGAGCAATCAAGCGTCTCGGTAATTATCTTTAGCCCATTAATTTTAGAAATTCTTGGTTTAATTGTGTCTATTGGATGGTATTGTGTATTGATGATTTTTGTGAGTCATAAATATTTGTCTGTCAGTTTGCCTGCCTCGTATTTTGTGTTGTGTGGCGGAATCGGGAAATAGTGAAGTTTGGGGACCCGACTCCCGTTGTTTGAATCGTTAAGTATTTGGAGTGTTTTTCTGGCAGGTCCTGGACCCGTTTTTACGGGGGGTAATGTTCGTGTTGTAGGGGAGGTTCTGCTGAATTTTCGGTAGTTCCCGAGTCGAGATTCTTAGATAGTCAGTCCTAGGAGTCTAGACCTAGGATTAATGATCGATTGTCTCAGCGTATTGATAAATTGTTTTCCGTGATTAGATGATCTGTCTGTTCGGCTCACTCCAACTGAGGCACCGGAGCAGAGCTAGGAGGTCGCCCAATTCTGTGAGTTAAAGTCATTTAATCTTTGCGCTATTGCTAGTCTGATTTTAATATGCTATTTAGAATTTGTGCTTAATATGATTATTAGTATCGCAAAATAAATGATTTCACTTGATTATTAATATTTGAAATAATATAAATATTATTATTAGTAACGTTATAATAATACAGATATTATTATTCTGTCGACACGAATTGCACGTTGCCTTATCCTAAACTTTTAATCTTTATTTTGATATGTGTTGAATGATTTCATTAGACAATGATATTTATTAAATGCGGTGATTGCGATTTGGGAAATGTGGCTTGTAGAACATGCCGCCTGATAGGTTACATCAGGACCGCATGCGCACCGGTAACGATCATGGATATAAGATTATTATGGATTTGTTTGCCCTGATCGAGCATTGCTCTCTGGGCTGAGTTCAGTTGATTGCCGGAGTTAAGGTCCCTGATCGAGCGATGCTCTCTGGGCGCCGGCTTATTTGGAATTCAAGTGTTCAGGCTGGAGGTAAGGACCCTGATCGAGCTTGCTCTCTGGGCGCCAGACCTGTTGGATTAAGAGAGCCGAATGGCTACTAGATTTTGGGGTTTAGGGTTCTACCGAGCCACTCGTCCCGTAAAAGTAAATATATATTTTTATTTATTTATTTATTATGGTATTTGATTATAATGTGATTTGTATTTACGTGCATGGTTGATATTTTGATTCGAATGATTAATATTTTATGTGAAGGAAATAGTAGGGTATGATTATAGTATGGTTTGATATACTGATTTGAATAATCTATGTTTTCTGAGAAGAAGCAATAGTCCCTAGATTATTTGATTTTAACTCACTCTCGAGACTAACAGTCTCCATTTATTTTTTTTTCTTTCAGATTCGTGACTGTTAGTCCTCTCGCGACTCTTATTCAGTAACCCGACTCCTTCATCATCGGGTGAAGTATTTGATTTGGTATGTAAAATGGTAAATCTTAGATTCTCCGCAGTAGTAATAGTAGATGTATCAGTTGTAAATTTTCTGAGCTTCCGGTCTCGCCTAGTTTTTCTGGTAGACCGAAGTAATTTTTGTAAAGTGTAACTATTAAGATGATTTGTGGTTTTAATAATATTAATTTGAGATGAGGTTTGTTTAAATCGTTGAGTGTCGGGGCTTACTACGGGTTTCGGTGGCCTTAAGCCTACCCATTCCTAGTCGGTCACGGGCCCAGTGGGTCGTGACAAAGTTGGTATCAGAGCTTAGGTTTAGATTTCCTTCGACCTAGGTTAAGATTTTTCTTGGTACTGCGGAGTTAGGATCAAGTTTGTCTTGTTGTCTTCATTGACTCCAGTGTCTCAGCCTTCTCTGTTAGAGAGTCTGTCATTCTTTTTTTGTGAGCTTATCTTTGGTGCTGTGCTGAGAATGAACTTTGTAGCGACGGGAAGATTCGAAGCGTGGTAGACTCGTGCTGTTTCTTCAAGTGATTAGTGTAGTCCGCCTTTAGAAGCTTTGATTGTTGTTTCGATGGTGGGCACCGCAGTCAGTTTTAGTGTAGAGCGTGGTTGCAGTCGTGTCATGAGCTGCCTCGTCATCGCATCAGGCATCGCCTTATTGAGTAGCCCCGAAGGTAGTGCCTGGGAAGTAGAGCGGATGTCGGCTGTTATGGTTGAGTTGGTGATTGTAAGAAGCTTAAGAAAGGTGGCAGGAGTGTTTTCGGATGCTCAGAATCCAGAGAAACTTAAGCGAACATTATCTATTTTTCTAAGTAGAACAAGTGTTTTAAAATACAATGTTGCGCCCAGTCCTGTAAGAATGCATTATGGCATTTCACTGTTAGGCATGCATAAATTCATTTTAGGACATGCATCATACATTGTGCATTGCAACCCTTGGTGATAGGGGCATCATCACCCTGGCGCGCGATATTGTAAAATTTTATATAAAGAAATGGCTAAAGGTTTTACGATTTTATAAAAGTATTTTTCCAACATAATAAAGCTTTTATCAATGATGATTATAAAGTAAGTAAAGATGTAATTTTTCAAAGTAAATAGTGTTAGCTTGAGAATTCTCTGGAT
The DNA here is from genome assembly GCF_019578655.1 of Ricinus communis. Lineage (NCBI taxonomy): Eukaryota > Viridiplantae > Streptophyta > Magnoliopsida > Malpighiales > Euphorbiaceae > Ricinus > Ricinus communis. The sequence goes on from NC_063258.1 coordinate 16,470,770, forward strand.
GACGAGTTAAGTTGCTGAGAGAGTAAGTCTGTGGAGCTGTAAGTCCCATGTTAGATTATAAGGGAGGCTTTTGGATTTCAGTCAAGGAGGAATCTTGTGTCAGGATGGCATGGGTTGTGTCGGTTGATGCGATCAGATGGATGTTATGTCGAGGATGATGTGATGTAGACGTTAAGGATTTTTTTGTACGTGCAAGGGGCACGTCATTAGGAAGGAAATTTGGTGAGTGGATTTTTGGCAGGATCAGAATTGGCCCTTCTTGTGTGGAAACCCTTGGTTTTGTCGGCAGGTTGGTGAGGTGGCATGTAAGTTGGACTTGCTGCCAAGTATTAGTAATGTTCTCTGAGGTCAAATCCAGTTGTTTGTAAGTCTGAGTTGATTTGGTATGTAAAATGGTAAATCTTAGATTCTCCGCAGTAGTAATAGTAGATGTATCAGTTGTAAATTTTTTGAGCTTCGGGTCTCGCCTAGTTTTTCTGGTAGACCGAAGTAATTTTTGTAAAGTGTAACTATTAAGATGATTTGTGGTTTTAATAATATTAATTTGAGATGAGGTTTGTTTAAATCAGTGAGTGTCAGGCTTACTACGGGTTTCGGTGGCCTTAAGCCTACCCATTCCCTAGTGCCGGTCACGGGCCCACGGGTGGGGTCGTGACAATAACATATATTCTTGATGTTAATATGATGAATGAGATGAATGACAATAAATCAACATATTTGTTGATGAAGGCAGCCTGTAGGTACTGAATTAGAAATTACACCAAAACTTATGTACAATTAAAGAAAATCTCATCTTTTCCAGAATTACACTTCCATTTTTATAGAAACCATAGTAGAAAGAATCACTTCAAAATCATTGGTATAGAGATAGTTATGGCATTTTCTATACAGCTGCTCCAATTTCCATCTAAACAGAACAGAAAAAAGTTTCTTATTAAATGACCAGTCAAAAGAATAAATTTTTTGATGAAACTCTGTAGATATAAAGTTAACATTCTAAAGTTTTTATACACACTAATTTTACTCAATTTGGACTTGTCTAGCTCAAGTTGTGAAACACATAATTAGCAACAAATTTTTGAATCCTATGTCCGATTTCTGCTTAAAATAGTTTTGAGCAGGCAATATTAAGTTCAATATATCTCACGTTATACTCAACCAAAAATTATGAAATTTTGCAGACATATACTAGATATATAAATGAACAACTTTCATGACTAACTCTTTGCTTGATTCAGCCTCTGAGTGCCTCAAAATGTCAGCACAAAAACCAGGTCACCTGCTGAACCACAAACAGAGCAGCAACAAATCTAACCTTATAAGTTCATACACACTCAACGATCTGCAAAACCATTTTACAGAGATATTCCTCAAACATATACCTACAAGTTTGGAAATTTCCGAGATTAAGCCTCTAATAGAGGTCACGAAATTAGAGGTGAAAAATTCTGCCCAGAAATTTCAGCTTCAAGATCACAAGTAATAGCATGTTCACTCTTGATTAAACAATTCCAAAACACATAATCATCAACAATTTCATATCATTAATCCTAATTTACAGCAAAACCAAGAAATTAAAATTACTCACCTTTGTTTCCCTTGATTAAGAAAGCCCAAATCTTTCAAACTTAAAAGAAGAATTAGATTCTCACTTATTAAAAGTTTGTAGAGTTTGATTAGAAAATCAAGGTTTGAAGAAGAAAAGGAGAAGAATGAGAGAGACAAAAAAGAAGAGGAAATAGGAAATGCATGTGTAGAAATGAAGAGGTGGTAATTTGGTGTAAAAATAGACAATTTTACAATTTAATCCTCTTTCTTTCTAACTTTCCAATTTAGTCCAAAATCATTACTTTTCAATTAAATCAATATGTAACTAAATAATTTATTTATCTACCACATAATATAATAAAATAGGTCATACATAATCATGATGCAAATGACATGTTAATGAATATTAATTATTAATAAAAAATATAAAATTTGGTTGTGACAGCTTGGCTAACACATACCCCATACCCACCCCCCTCCTCTGATGCAGGGCCCATAAACAGATTACATTAGGCTGGGTGACCACTCAAAAACTGTCCCCTCACCTTGTCAATGTATATGCGAGCAGGCAGTGAAGATATCGCAGGCTATTAGAGATGCTGGATGCCTTAGACTTGCTCGGGTTGTAAGGCTCATCCCTCTCTGAGATGGTCTTCCAAGCCTTGTCAAAAGAAACTCCTAGGTTGTATAATGAACCTCTGAAATCATCTGACTCTATAGTCGCCTGGTCATAGAGGCCAAGTGCAACACCAAACTAGGGAATACTCATCATGGAAGTCTGCCCCCCTAACCGAAATGAAATGGTCTCTAGCTAAGACCAGTCCTTGAATCTGCATCTGAAAGAAGAAAGTGGAGGCAAACTCAAGTGTAAGCTCCTTATAAGTGAGCTCTAGAATGCCCAAGAAGGCCTCTAATGGTGGAGCCTGAAGTAACTCTTAAACTCAGTAGCTAGGCCAACTGTCTTCAATGACTGGCAGTTGATGCATCTCCTACAGCCTAACTGCCTATACCGTAGCTGCTGGTACGAGCCTCGTGATTGGGGCACTGAAATTGTAAAAGTCTCTACCGTGGGGGAGCTGGAGATGGAGCTGGAGCTCTAGTTCAGGTGGTTGAGGTGCAGGTATTCGAGGTGCAGGCTGGTCAGGTAAGTCCGAATACCTTCTCTTAGAGACACCCACCTTCCGGGGTCTCTAACGCCGCTTAGTCACAGTACCTGCATTGAAATTGATCAAAACTCTTGCTAAAACAGTAATTCTTACACTAAAGAGACAATCATTTCAATAACAGGCACTGGTTTAATAGCAATACAATAGCAATAGAACATATTCTCAGCACAGTTGCATTAGTCAATTTCCAATTTAGCAGCATAATGACTAATTCACCGAACCAGCTCACAATCTAGCAAGTTCTAACATACTAAAGAGCGGCAATAGGGCAATTCAAATGCAGAAAAAAAAAATAAAAAATATAAACAATACTAACGAATAAAGCAAAATAAACAATAATAGCAAAGCAAAATTAAACAAAAAGTAAGAAATTTAACGAAACAACGAATGAAATGCAACAAAAGTAACGAATTTAACGAAATAAAAAAATTAACAATGAGATTGGTGAAAATAAGAAACAATACCAAAAATTACAGAAATAATTAAAGAAATTAGAAAAAAGAGTAAAATCACATGCCAAAATGGAGTATTGAACAAAGTTAAGAGAAAAAAACTTACTTGGAGATTGATGAAAATAAGAAACAATACCAAAAATTTCAGAAATAATTAAAGAAATTAGAAAAAATAGTAAAATGACATGCCAAAATGGAGTATTGAACAAAGTTAAGGGAAGAAACTTACTTGATTTGCTAGAAACATACTTGAAAATTGAAGGAAAAGAGGGAGAGAATATCAGCCTATACATGCAAAGAGATAAAGGAGCAAAAATTTTGCTACGTATGATATGCCGCGGCTTATACAGGTGTTGAGTCAACACCGCCGTGTTCCAAGCCATGCTGACCAGCACGCCTAGTCCTACAGCACGTGTTAGTCGTAGAAAACATGATGAAGTCCAATTTTTCTATCAACAGGTTTGGGTGCCCCCAACACAGGCGTGTGATGTGAAACGGACGTGTTCACAACACGTGTTACTCTCAAAAAATGTTTTTGGTATCCTTGATCTCACACATGTTTGCATGTTAGGATAGATTGAATGTTGCTTAATGGTAATCAATTGCATGAGTTTTAAAGCAAGCTTATGATCTAAACTGTTGATTACTTGAGGACAAACAAAAGCTTAAGTGTGGGGTGATTTGATATCCTTGATCTCACACATGTTTGCATGCTTGATTTTAAGTTATTTTAGAGCAATTTATGTGTTTTTGTATTAGAATCACCCTGTTTTAGTTTCATTTGTGTCGCAGATGTTTTTTTAGGTACATCATCAATGTTAGAGAGAAATTTGGACCAAACTCGGGAAGAAATAGTCGAATCGGTCACGTTTATTCAACACGCCCATGCTGAAGGGCATGGTCAAGGTCAGAGGGCGTGTTGAGATGCCTTACCTATGGCGAAAAGAAGCAATTTGCAACACAGTTTCTCAGAGTGACACGGCCTAGGAGATGTTCATGCTGAGGAGCACGGCCCGAATCCAAGCCGTGCTGAAGAAAACTAAATGTACACTTTTAGATCAACATGGCATGCATCCAGGTCGTGCTGACCAGAATGGCCCAAATCTAGGCCGTGTTGGATCCCGAAAACTAAGTTAAAAGAAAAGGAAAAGAAAGAGAGCGGACAGAGAGAAAAAGAAGATAAAAAGAAAACTTTGGAGCATTCAAGACAAACTTGGATAGCTAATTTCCAAACGATCAAGAAGAGGAAAACGGAGATGAATTCCACTTCAACATCATCAAGGTAGCTGCTCTTGAGGATTGGATCAAAGATTCAAAAGAAAGAAGAATGAGATCTTGATCTGTAGAGCTTGGATATAGAGTTATTCAAGAGGGGGATAGCATCTCACCATTTAAGAAAAGGGTGTTCATGTTCTTTTTGATTCTTGTCTACTCTGTATTCAATTCTTGTATTAGTTTAATCATGAACTTGTGTAACTAATTATATTAAACCCATTTGGGGATGATCTTTAGCCATACTAGGCTTGTTTTGTGCTTAATTGATTGGATTATTGATTTAAGATTGTAGTTTTCAGTCAAGTAAAATAAAATTTATTGTTTCTTCTTCATTGTTGAATCAATTTGAAAACTCCTTTATAATTGAGAAATTCAATTGAGTTTGGACAACTTCTTGTGTGATTAGGTGATTCGCATCCTAGAGATAAGTATAATAGCTTACTGGAATAAGAACTAGACATTCTTATTAGCGGTATTAGAGATTAATGCTATTCTAAAATCGATTGTTAGGAAGAGATTCCAACTTTAGATCTTTAGGGTTAGGAATTAGTTAACTCGAGAGAGAGGCCAATTCATTTAAGAAATTATCCACAGATTGCAATTCCTAATCAATCAATTCATAATTTATTGTTTGTAAGCTAGCTAGCTAAAGTGATCCCCAATTGGGTTAACTCATCTCATTATCCTTTTTCAACTTTCATTCTCTGTGTTAAAATTTAGCTTTCAATTGCATTCTTAATCATTTTTAGTTAATAATCTTCACCATCATATGATCGGTTAGATAATAGGAATGGCGTAGTAGCAGTAGTTTCTCAATTACATTCGATAGGTGCACTTGCCTATTCATTGTTAGTTGTGTTAGCGAGCCATCATTGACCAGTCAACTCCTCTCCATTTCTTGATTTGACTTTAGTTTATTCATATTTCTTTGTTCTTTTTCACATTTATGTTCTAGTTTCTTCTTCTTATGGAATGAGGGCTTTCGCACTATGAAAACCGCATGCAATCGAATACTTGAGGCTAGTAAGTATATTATTTCATTTCTCTACCTTATGGGAAATCAAGTTCTTAGTTCTTTCAAGAATCTTATGGACTTATCAACGCTCGTGCTAGCGAACATAGACTCATAGCTCGCGTACTTTCTTTGTTTTGTGTTCTTTATCTATCCTTATTATTATAGTGGCTGTATTTGATTCTTATGCTTAGTCATATGGAAGAGAACAAAGAACTTTTGATTTTTTTCCTTATCGAATCCGAAATCCTACCTATGTTCTTATTCTATTCATTTCTTTAATTCATCTTTCTGTAGTATGATGCTTTAGTTTTAATTGGGGAGCATAAACATGACTGTTGAGTGAAAGCACGTGGAAGCGGCAATCTTAGGCACCAATCCAATGCATGGACGAATGCGAAAAAAGAACATTAATTGATTGAGTACTGATGTCATTCTCTGTATGATTTTGATTGAATCTTTTGGAGGAATGAAGGAATGATGAGAATTGAGGTACGCCCAAATATTCCGATTTAAGATTTGCTATAATAGGATCTCCATCATTCCTTGTTCCTCTAGGCACAAGATGAGGGAATGACGAGAATCAAAGTACGCCCACATATTCCAATTTGAGATTTGCATCATTAGGATGTCCATTATTCCTTGTTCTTCTAGGCACAAGGATTTTTAATGAAACAAGGATTGGCATAAGGAATCATGGAAATGCAATTGACAAGTTGGACCGGTGGCTTAGCTTGACGATGAAGTAGGACGAGAAGTAAATTAACGGTCATAAGGAAGAAATCATTTTGTTTTTGATTAATCCAAGCATAATGAGAGCGAGAATGCTAGCATTTTGATATTTGGGATGCATATAGTGAAGTAATTTGGGTTAGAGTGTTATTATGTAGGCCCACATGAATTTTCCCTTATTTTTGTGACTAGTCAACTCCTATCCAGTTCTTGATATGACTTTAATTTATTCATCATTATGTATTTATTTATTCACATTTGGCTTCTAGTTTCTTCTTTTTATGGAATGAGGACTTCACACTATAAAAACTGCAAACAACCAAATACTTTAGGCTAGTGAGCATATTATTTTAGTTTTCTACCTTATGGAAAATCAAGTTATGGATTCTTTAAAGAACTCTGCAGATTTATGAGGCTCGTACTAGCAAATCACATCCTTCCTTTCTTTTGCATTCTCTATATACCCTTATATTTATAACAATTCTATTTGAGCCTTACGCTTAGTCGTCTGGAAGAGAAAAAAGAACTTATGATTTTTATCCTTATCGGATCTGAAATCCTACCTACATTCTCTTTTTATTCGTTTCTTTATGCCCCTTCATCTAGTACGATGGTTTGATTTTATTTGGTCGACATAAAGACGAATGTTGAGTCGAAGTGCGTGGAAGCGGCAATCATAGGCACCGATCCAATGCTTGGACGAATGCGAATAGAGAAAGTTAGTTGACTCAATATTGATATCATTCACCGAATGGTCACCGATGATTGTTTTGGAGGAAATAGGGAACTACGAGAATCGAGGTACTCCTAAATATTTTGATTCAGGATGTTCACCATTTGGATCTCCATCATTCCTTGTTCCTCTAGGAACAAGTACTATTGATAGCGCAAGGATTATCATAAGAAATCTTGGAAACACAATTGACAAGCTTGACCGATAGCATTGGGCCTTACTTGATGAAAGCATAAGGGAGAAATCATATTATTTTGATTAATCCAAGCATAATGAAAGCGAAAATGCGATCGTTTTCATGTTTGGGATGCATATAATGAAGTATTTTGGGTATGAGTATTATTAGGTAGGCGCATGCGAATTTCTCCTTGTTTCTTCATTAAGGCATGATGGGCTACTTATGCAACCTACACCTAAGGTAGTGAACCTATCGATGCAGCCTAGCACTAGTAAGTATCAAGGTCGTATCCCTAGAGATTGGGTGAACCTAGAGTTACTACTGTTCACTATGTTATCTAGTATGAAATAGAGTGTGAGAAGTCTAAATTAATTAACTAATGATTATGAATGCAAATAAAGAAAAAACAGCAACTGACAATCGAAAGACAATCGCAACAAAAGAAGCAAACCCAAAGGGGACCTGTGCCTAAATCCTATATCGAACTTGATTCCTCTCTCTCGCTTACCGACTTCCTAAACCTGCACTAACCTAATGGAATCTCTTCCTATCAGATTATTACAGATTAGCATTAAGCGTGATTTAGATCTATTAAGAGTTGTTAATTCTTAATCCGACAAGTGAATTAACCTTATCTCTAAGTGTTAACTACCAGTTCTTACTATTCAATTTCCAGTTGTAACAAGCATTTCTCAACGTCAAGAAACAACCCAAAAGACAATTAATTCAACGTCTCAAATTAACTGAATCAAACTTTATTACTGAATAGCAAAAAGATTACAAGAATGGCAATTACAAATCTAACAACTAAGCACAATCCATCATAATAAAGACCCCAATGGGTTCAAAAGATCTAGCTACTTATGTTCATAGTTAAAGCAAAATAAGAAACAAATAAGGAAAAGAAAATTGAAAGCATGTACACCTTAATTTGTGTATGAGAAACCCTAATTTTCCAATCCAAAATATCAAACCTTAATTTGCCTCTTGAATGCTCCCAAAATGTTGTTTTGATCTTCAAAACGATGTTGAAATAAGTGTAATGCTCCCTCCATTAATGAATTTGATCTCCCAAGGTCGACAATTGAGGTCTAGAAAATAAGTGAATTGAGTGTATATTGAAATTAGGTCAGAGAAAATCGAGCCTCCACTCACCAAATCGAACTTTTGCTTATATAGTCTCCTCAGCACGGTCGTGGTCAAGCTTGTGCTGATCAGCATGGGCGGAGTCCAGGTCGGGCTGAACCTAAGGGGTCCGTTGTGTTGACCTTTTCTAGGTCGTGCCCAAGCCGGTGCTGAGCCACCATGGGCCGTGGTGGAGGCCGTGGTGGCTATGCAAACCATGCCAAAAGGCACTCTTGGAAGGCAGCTAGTTTACAATTCAGCACGGTCGGAGTCTAGGCCGTGCTCAACCCTCGGGGTGCTAGTCCTCGCCCAATTTGATGGATTATGGTTCGTTAATCACGCGTATTTCCCTCGATTGTTGATAGTTTCCTTCGAAAATGACCTGAAACGAGAAAGGAAACAAAAGACAGGTGATTCTAGCATAAAACGAGATAATCATGCACAAAAATGTAAACAATTGGGTATGAAAACATGTGTAGTATGATGCCTATCAAGGCAGCTCATTAAATTTGGGACTACGAGAGTTGTTAACCAGTCACTCCTCTCCAGTTCTTGATTTGACTTTAGTTTATTCATCTTTCTATATTTATTTTTTTACATTTAGGTTCTAGTTTCTTCTTCTTATGGAATGAGGGCTTTCACATTATAAAAACTACACGCAACCGAATACTTGAGGCTAGTGAATATATTATTTTAGTTTTCTACCTTGTGGCAAATTAAGTTATGGGTTCTTTCAAGAACCTTATGGACTTATCAACGCTTGTGCTAGCGAACATAGAGTCATCGCTCACGTATTTCCTTTCGTTTGTGTTCTTTGTCTACCCTTGTGTATATAGTGGATGTATTTGATTCTTATGCTTAGTTGTATGTAAGAGAACAAAGAACTTTTGATTTCTTTCTTTATCGAATCTAAAATCCTACCTATGTTCTCATTTGATTCGTTTCTTTTGTCCACTTTGCCTAGTATGATGCTTTAATTTTAATTAGGGAGCATGAACATGACTGTTGAGTGAAAGCACGTGGAACAAGCAATCTTACGCATCGATCCAATGCATTGATGAATGCGAAGAAAGAACATTAGTTGATTGGGTTGATGTCATTCTTTGTATAATTTCAAATATATCTTTTGGTGGAATGAGGGAATGAGGAGAATCGAGGTACGCTCAAATATTCTGATTTAGGATTTACTCCATCAAGATCTTCATTATTCCTTATTCCTCTAGGCACAAGGGTTCCTGATGAAACAAGGATTGGCACAAGGAATCATGGGAATGCAATTGATAAGTTGGACCAGTGGCTTAGCTTGATGATAAAGCAGGACGAGATGTAAATTCATGCTCACAAGGAAGAAATCATGTAGTTTTTTATTAATCCAAGCGTAATGAAAGTGAGAATGCTAGCGTTTTGATGTTTGGGGTGCATATAGTGAAGTACTTTAGTTCAGAATGTTATTATATAGGCCCACGTGAATTTATACTTGTTTTTATGAAGTTGGCTCTTAAAATTTTGGACTACGAGAGTGGTTGACCACTCAACTCCTCTCCAGTTCTTTATATGACTTTAGTTTATTCATTTGGGCCCCAATTTAGAAAGATGAAAGGCCAAAAAGTCAAAAATTATTATTTATTTATTTATTCACATTTAGCTTCTAGTTTCTTCTTCTTATGGAATGAGGCCTTCGCACTATAAAAACTACAAACAACCAAATACTTGAGGCTAGTGGGCATATTATTTTAATTTTCTATCTTACAGGAAATCAAGTTATGGATTTTTCAAGAACTTTGCACATTTATAAGGCTTGCCCTAGCAAATCACGTCCTTCCTTTCCTTTGCATTCTCTGTCTACCCTTGTGTGTATAACAACTCTATTTGACCCTTATGCTTAGTCGTTTGGAAGAGAATAAAGAACTTACGATTTCTATCCTTATCAAATCCGAAATCCTACCTATGTTCTCTTTTTATTTGTTTCTTTGTGCCCTTTCATCTAGTACGATGATTTGGTTTTATTTGGGTAGTATAAACACGTTTGTTGAGTCAAAGAACGTGGAAGGGGCAACCATAGGCACGATCCAATACTTGGACGAATGTGAAGAAGGAAAGTTAGTTGATCAAGTATTTATATCATTCACCGAATGATTACCGACGATTATTTTAGAGGAAATAGGGACTACGAGAATCGAGGCACTCTTAAATATTTTGATTCAGGATGTGCACCATTTGGATCTCCATCATTTATTGTTCCTCTATCCACAAGTATTATTGTTGGCATAAGGAATAATGAAAACACAATTGACAAGCTTGACCAATGACATTGGGGGCTTAGCTTGATAATTAAGTAGGATAAGACTTAAATCCACGTGTGTAAGGGAGGAATCATATTATTTCGATTAATCCAAGCATAATGCAAGCAGAGATACGATCATTTTCATGTTTGGGACGCATATAATAAAGTAGTTTGAGTAGGTCCATGCGAATTTCTCCTGGTTTCTTCATTAAGCCGACTCATTAAATTTGGGACTACGAGAGTTATTGACCAGTCAACTCCTTTGGGACTACGAGAGTTATTGACTTTAGTTTATTCATCTTTCTTTATTTATTTTTTCACATTTAGGTTCTAGTTTCTTCTTCTTATAGAATGAGGGCTTTGACACTATAAAAATCATACTCAATCAGATACTTTAGGCTAGTGAGCATTTTATTTCAGTTTTCTACCTTGTGGGAAATCAAGTTATGGGTTCTTTCAAGAACCTTATGGACTTATCAATGCTCGTGCTAACGAACATATACTCATTGCTCACGTACTTCCTCTCTTTTGTGTTCTTTGTTTACCTTTGTGTTTATAACAGTTGTATTTGATTCTTATTCTTCGTTGTATGGAAGAGAACAAAGAACTTTTGATTTCTTTCCTTATCAAATATGAAATCCTACCTATGTTCTCATTTTATTGTTTCTTTTGTTCCTCTTTGTCTAGTATGATGCTTTAGTTTTATTTGGGGAGTATAAACATTACTATTGAGTGAAAGCACATGGAAGCGGCAAGCTTAGGCATTGATTTAATGCATGGAGGAATACGTAGAAAGAACATTAGTTGATTGAGTATTGATGTCATTCTCTGTATGATTTTGAATGAATCTTTTAGAGGAATGAAGGAATGCGAATCAAGAGTCAAAGCCAAGATATGATCCAACTTCAAGTCAAGGATCAAATTTTACTCCAAGTTCAAAGGATCCGTTATTCATCAAAGGAGGTCCAATTATAAGAGCTAGGGCTAAGAGGATGAAGGAGGCCTTAAATAGATCTATTCAATAACCTAATCCAACATGAAGGCAAGTTTGGGCCAAAATATTCACAAGGTAAAGGGGGAGACCAATTTCCTTCAAGAGGAAACAAGAGAAAAGAAGCTTAAAGAGGAAACCAAAAGAAGGCGCCTAATGTATGTTGCTTGACCTAAGAGTTACCAACTTCGAAGAGGAAACAATGAGGCAGCCACATATCTTATCATTTAGGAATAAATCTTGATTGATTTAGTAATGTCTTTATTGATTATGACTGACTAAATCAATTAGGCTTCTTATTTTGTTATTTTGGAAGTCTTTTATTATTTCCTTTTAGAATACGTTTTCAAATATTTTAATTAAGCATAGTTCCTTATTTTGTTTATTTTGGAAAACATATATTCAGCATATACTTTAGTTTATTTCCTTTATGCAAATAAAAAATTAGGGTAATGTCTTTATCTATTTAAATCATATGTAGCCGAATGGCACAGGTGAATGAATATTTTGAGTTAAATATATTTATGAGAATTATTCTTGCTTAGTTCTTTGGAATAACTTCAAACTTATCAAGAACTTGTCCTTGTGGTGTTCAACATCGACTTATAACTCCCCTTCTACCTTTCTTGAGTGTGGCGTCAACAATCTTTTTATCCCACAGTCCAAGATACAAGTTATCTTTCGGTTAAGGTCATCAAAGTTCAGATATAGCTTTCTTGGGAATCTTATTCCAATTCCGCATGTTGGGTCTTGTCACAAGTTGCCAAGGTTCACATTATTTGGTATCAGAGCCATCTTTGGAGACCAATGTTGATGACGTAAAGAGATAATATGCTATCTTGAAGAAAATATAGATTCTTACAGGTGGATGATTGAAAATGGTGAAAAGGACAACGATTTGCAATCTTTGAGTGAAATTATAATTGAAGACGTCAAAGTTGAAGATGAGGCAAAGGTTGAGAAAAGTGCAAAAGTGTTAGTAGATGCTATTGAACATGTCGATTTTATTGGCATTGAAAATATTATTTGTTCTAAAATTCCTCTAATCACTTTTTTGAAAGAATTTCAGGTTAATAATGAGTTTATAATGATTTTAATAATATGTTTGGTTCTTTCACAATATTCAAGCAAGATTTGAGGACGAATCTTTTTAAAGAAAGGGGGAATAATGCGAATCAAGAGTCAAAGCTAAGGCATGATCCAGCTTCAAGTCAAGGGTCGAATTCTACTCCAAGTCTAATTATAAGTTCAAAGAATCTATTATTCATCAAAGGAGGTTCAGTTGTAAGAGCTAGGGCTAAAAGGATGAAGGAGGCCTTACATGGGCCTATTCAATAACCTAGCCTATATGAAAGCTAGTTTGGGCCAAAATATTCACAAAGAAAAGGGGGAGATGAATTTCCTTCAAGAGGAAACAAGGGAAAATAAGCTTAAAGAGGAAACCAAAAGAAGGCGCCTAATGTCTGTTGGTTGACCTAAGAGTGCGTCAACTTCAAAGAGGAAACAATGAGACAACCTCATATCTTATTATTTAGGAATAAATGTTGATTCATTTTGTCATGTGTTCATTGATTATGATTGACTAAATCAATTAGGCTTCTTACTTTGTTATTTTAGAAGTCTTTTATTATTTCCTTTTAGAATAGATCTTTTTATTATTTCCTAATTAAGCAATAGTTCCTTATTTCATTTATTTTGGAAAAATTCTATATAGCATATACTTTAGTTAATTCCTATTTAGTTAATTTCCTTTATACAAACATGAAATTAGGTTAATGTCTTTGTCTATTTAAATCATAAGTAGCCGAATGGCAGAGGTGAATGAGTATTTTGAGTTAAATATTTTTGTAAGAATTATTCTTGCTTGGTTGTTTAGAAGAACTTCGAGCTTATTAAGAACTTGTTCTTGTGGCATTCAACATTGACTTATCACTTACCTTCTACCTTTCTTGAGTGTGGCATCAACAATCTTTCTTACACTAAGGTTCAAAACATAAGTTATCTTTCGGTCAAGGTCATCAAAGTTCATATTTAGCTTTCTTGGGAATCTTATTCAAATTCCGCGTGTTCACAAGTTGCCAGGGTTCACATCATTTGGTATCAGAGCTAAGTCTCTAAATCTATTCTATCTATCCTTTACTTTGTTTTGTTATTGTTTAATATTTATTTCTATCAAAGTTCAGATTTAGCTTTCTTGGGAATCTTATTCTAATTCTGCTTGCTGAGGCTTATCACAAGTTGCCAAGGTTCACATCATTAGAGCTAAGCTCTAAATCTGTTCTATCTATCCTTTACTTGATTTTGTTATTATTTTAATTTTTATTTCTATCAAAGTTCAGATTTAGCTTTCTTGGGAATCTTATTCCAATTCCGCATGTCGGGTCTTGTCACAAGTTGCCAAGGTTCACATCATTTGGTATCAGAGCCATCTTTATATACTAATGTTGATAACGTTAAAGAGATAATATGCTAGCCTGAAGAAAATATAGATTCTTATGGGTGGATGATTGAAAATGGTGAAAGGACAACGGTTTGCTATGTTTGAATGATTCTAAAATTGAAGAGGTCAAAGTTGAAGATGAGGCAGAGGTTGAGAGAAGTATAGAAGTGTTACTAGATGCCATTGACCATGTTGATTTTATTGGCATTGAAAATATTATTTGTTCCAAACTTTCTCAAGCCATTTTTGTGAAAGAATTTCAGGTTAATTATGAGTTTATAATGATTTTAATCATATGTTTGGTTCTTTCACAATATTCTAGCAAGATTCTAGAACGAATCTTTTCAAAAAAGAGGGGAATAATGTGAATCAAGAGTCAAAGCCAAGTCATGATCCAACTTCAAGTCAAGGGTCGAATTTTTCTCAAGTCTAATTATAAGTTCAAAGGATCCGTTAATCATCAAAGGAGGTCCAATTAAAAGAGCTAGGGTTAAGAGGATGAAGGAAGCCTTAAATGTGCTTATTCAATAACCTAATCCTACATGAAAGCTAGTTTGGACCAAAATATTCACAAGGAAAAAGGGGAGACGAATTTCCTTCAAGAGGTTTTTTATTATTTCTTAATTAGGCATAGTTCCTTATTTTGTTTATTTCGAAAAACTTCTATTTAACATATACTTTAGTTAATTCCTATTTAGTTTATCTCTTTTATGAAAATAGGAAATTAGGGTAATGTCTTTGTTTATTTAAATCATATGTAGCCGAATGGCACAAGTGAATGAATATTTGAGTTAAACATATTTGTGAAAATTATTCTTGCTTGGTTCTTTGGAAGAACTTTGAACTTATCAAGAACTTGTTCTTGTGGCGTTCAACGTTGACTTATCACTTACCTTCTACCTTTCTTAAGTGTGGCGTTAACAATCTTTCTTATACCAAGGTTCAAGATACAAGTTATCTTTGGGTCAAGGTCATCAAAGTTCAGATTTAGCTTTCTTGGGAATCTTATTCCAATTTCGCATGTTAGGTCTTGTCACAAGTCGCCAAAGTTCACATCATTAGGGAATGGCGAGAATTGAGGTATGCCCAAATATTCAGATTTAAGATTTGGTCCATTTGGATCTCCATCATTCCTTATTCCTCTAGGCACAAGGATTCCTGATGAAACAAGGATCGGCATAAGGAATCATGGGAACGCAATTACCAAGTTGGACCAGTGGCTTAGCTTGATGATGAAGCAGGAGAAGATGTAAATTTACGCTCATAAAGGAGAAATCATATTGTTTTCGATTAATCCAAGCGTAATAAAAGTGAGAATGCTAGCGTGTTGATGTTTGGGATGCATATAGTGAAGTAATTCGGATCGGATGTTATTATGTAGGCCTACGTGAATTTTTCCTTGTTTTTGTTAAGTTGGCACTTAAAATTTAAGACTACGAGAGTAGTTGACCAGTAAACTCCTGTCTAATTCTTGATATGACTTTATCTTATTCATCATTATGTATTAATTTATTCACATTTAGCTTTTAGTTTCTTCTTCTTATGGAATGAGGTCTTCACACTATAAAAACTACAAACAATCAAATACTTGAGGCTAGTGAGCATATTATTTTAGTTTTATACCTTACAGTAAATCGAGTTATTGATTCTTTCAAAAACTCTGCGGACTTGTCAAGGCTCGTGCTAACGGATCACATACTTTCTTTCTTTTGCATTCTCTATCTACCCTTGTGTTTATAAGAATTCTATTTGACCCTTACTCTTAGTCGTCTGGAAGAGAACAAATAACTTTTGATTTCTATCCTTATCGGATCTGAAATCCTGCCTACGTTCTCTTTTTATTCGTTTCTTTGTGCCTGATATGCTATTTATATAGCTACAATCCAAGGCAGTGATGCTATCGATGCAGACTAGCACTAATGGCGAGTATCAAGGTCGTATTCTCGGGAAAGGGTGATCTTAGAACTACTATAACATCTTATGATATATAACCTTAACAAAATCGATGAAGTTACTATTCTATGATTAGCTGCAAGCTAAATGATTAACTAAATGTCAAACAGTCTGAAAAGATTTCGTGAAACAATCAAGGGAAAAAGCAAACCCAAGGGGACCTAAGCTAGTTGGATTTTAGAGAAGGCAGATATTATATTGATTACCTGATGCAATAAAGACAAGAATTACAAATGATCCTTTAAGCTTTCAAGGAGGTCCAATGACAAGATCCAAGTCCAAAAGGATGCAAGAAGCTTTGTTGGGCTTAATTAAAGATATTTGGAGTGTTCAAACACAACAAGGCTCAGCCCAAGATTTAGGATTGCAAAAAGGATCCAAAATCATCAATTTAGTGCAATAAGTTTGGGTTGAACTCATAGGTTCAATAAGATTCATTTGAAGCCTTTCTATTTTCATTTTTATTAGGTTTTTCTTAAGTTATGGTGTGATTAGTTGTCTTTTAGAGTTACAAAATGGATGCACATAATTAGTCATAATTTAGAGTTACAAAATGGATGCACATAATTAGTTTTCATTTGGGAGTTACAAAATGAGTGACATCAATGTAAAAACAGCCACTTTTAATAAGTTTTAAGGGGAATTAAAGGGAAAAACGTAGGGAAGCTCAAAAGACATCCATTTAGGTTTCTTTTCTTGTTTTGGCTATAAATATCAAAGCCAAATCCATTTGTAAACATAGAATTTTGAATGATAATCTTTGTTTGCTCATTGTGAGTGTTTTTGCTTAAGTTCTTGCATGAACTTTGAACTTACCAAACTATTTTAGTTTGTGGTGTTCTCTAACCAAAATCTTGTGTTTGATTCATAACTTATCAAATCATACTTGGTTTGTGGCGTTTGGAGTTGAATTCAAGTGCTAGTTTCATTGTTGGAACTAGTTTTTCCTAACTTCACTTGAGGAGATCCTTGGGTTTTAGAATCATCTTGATTGGAGGGTGTTTTCCTGCATTCCATATGTATCATAACTCATTAGTTATTAGGGTGTGTGGTTGCTAAGATGATGATTTCCTATCATTTGGTATCAGAGGTTGCTTCAAGTTGAGGTTTGCTTATCTTTGTGTTTTGTGTATTATTAAAGTTTCTCATCTTTTTTCCTTATTTTTTTGTGCCAAATTCTTTTTGTTTCAATTTTTTTGTCCTTCTAAGTACTCTTTCTTTTCAAGGTTTACACCTTTGTGTTCATAAAGTAAAACTTTGTTGTCCCTTGCTAAAAAAAAAATTTGTGTTGTTCATAATTTCTTTTCACTTGTGTTATTATCATTAAAAAAAATAAAAAAAAAGAATCAAAAGATAAAAAAAAAAAGAAAGTTTGGATGGCATAGAAGTCCTATTCTATTATTTTATTGTATTACTTTCTTGTGTCTAGCTACTTTAAATTTGGCCTTACCTAACAACTTGATCTAAACCAACCTTTCTTTTTTTCACTCCAATGAATTGCCATAATCTGATTTGGTTTGTTTAGGTGATTAGTTCATCTAAGAACCTAAAGCAAAAGCAAGAGAGGTAAAAGGTAATAGTGGTGAGACTAGCATCGAGCAAAGCTAAAAATTTGAGTGAAACACGAGCGGTGTGACATTTTAATTGAGAGAAACACGCGAGCGAGTATTTTTGTGAGGCTATACTAACTTGTTTTTCAGGCTTTTGCGCAATGTCAAAAGAACAAGTTTCAAGTAGTGTTGGAGCATCCATTGAGCAAACTTTGCAAGCAATGCAAAAAGAGTTTGAAAGAATGTATAGGCAAATGGATGATGTTGTTGAAAGTGTGAGAAGGCAAGGTGAAACTATTAAAAGGATTCAAAACGAGCCTAGAAGAGAAAGGCAACTAGCCTTTGAGCAAGAGGATTATGACGCTGAAGATGACTTGGAGGATGACCAAGCAACCACTTTTGGTGGAGATGACACAATAGGGTGCTCAGTCGGAGAGGGAGGGCCAGCTGGATCATCCGCTAGAGGGATGCCAAAATGGCTCTGCTCTGGAACCCGGCTATGTGGACAGGCAAGTGCAAAATCTGTAGCAAAAATATCATCAAACATGTCATTGGCCATAGAGGCCTCTAACCTACCTCCCTGCTCAATCAGGGCCGGAAGTATAGCCCTCTGCCTCTCAAACTGAGCCATCATCTGGCTCTAAAACTCAGCCTGACGCTGTAAAAGGTCCTACTGAAAAGCCTCTTGTCAAATGAAATGCTGCTGCTGCTCCTCTGCCAACCTCTGCACTGTAAGCTGCAGCTCTCTAAATTCAATTGAAGAGACTCCTAAAACAGCTGATGTAGAACCAGAAGGAGCTGAAGTAGATGGTCTGGAGGAAGACTCCGGAATATCAGAAGAAGGTGGGACATCCTGTGTACTATGGGCTCGTGGGGTAGGTCGCTCCTCTCTGAGTGCTGCTAGGAGAGCATTCCTCAGTCTATACTTTGGTCCTAGTGGACCCTGCCTACAAGTCACCATCCCCATACTAACCAATGGGGAAGTCCCAACCTCTCCATCACCCCCAGCTCTGTCAAATGTGGTATCGCCTCCTCTAAAACTACTAAGCTCCTAGCCACTCGAGTAATGTAAGTCCCAAAACAGAAAAATACCTTCTTTGAGTTGTTGCAGAAGGCACTGATCTGTCTGGCCAACAAATATCCCATGTCGACCAGATCGTGCCGATGCCGTAAAGTATAAACAGTCCTACCGTCACTACACCACCACTATCTCCCCTGCCAGTGATGGTCCTAGCCAGCAATGCATGCAAGTACCGCATTCCCTCAAGCAAGTTAGACGCCTTGGACTGGCTGGCACTGTATCCCTTAGTGTCATCAGAAATCTCGGCCAATATCTGCGGATATGACACACTAGGCGTGTGTATACAGCAACTGTAAACCTCCCCAGCTGCATCCTCGTCAGTCCACAAGCCCAAGTGTACCCCAAACTGCTGCACACTCATCGTGAAAGACTGCTCTGCTAGTCTTAAACTGATCGCATCCGGTTGTTGGAAGTCCCGCGAACCGGCTTTCTGAGAAAGAAAGTGTCGGCAACTCCATACCAACTCCCTATATATTGGTTCAACTATCTCAAAGAAATGCTTTGAAATAGGGGCGTCTCAAGATATCGCGATCGCAATGCAAGTCCGGTTTCCCAATGCCGCCGCCTATCCTACGCCCCTTTCCCAAATCTCGGTGCCTCATTGATTGATATCTCTGCTCAAAGGCAGGCTGCCCTTGGAAAAGTAGGAATCGATGGCGCTACAATGGTCTAATTTAGCCTAAACTAGTCAGTGCAGCGCCTGACGATCGAGAGGAAGAGGAACCATCGGTCCATCTCCTCTTGTAAACTCCTGATCCTCGTCTGGTAGACATGGTATCTGAAAATGAAATTTTTAGTACTAAGGATCAACGAAATTTTTGGCAGCATAACGGCATAAAATGGACAAACCGAACGATTTAACTTGATAAAATTAAGCCGCTCAATGTCCTGCAAAGAATATTCAATCCACAATACTACCAACCAATTCTAACCAATTAAATTTTCAATTTATCCACATGGAGTTTAACTTCGCTATAATCCATCACAAGGCAAACCAACATGCTAATATAAAACAAATACAACAGAGTCCACTATAAATGACAGAGCCTATTATTTAGCTGCCAACAATAATAATAAAGAGAAAAATACAGAATTAATCACAATCATGAATAATGGTAGAAAAGAAAAACGGAACATATGAGCAAGTTAAGTATATAAACTAAATTAAAGAAAACAAAAGAGAATTAAGCTCAAACATGAATATAAATGCATGCACCAAATAATAAAATAAGGAAATAAACTATAAAAAAAAATTTAAACACATTTTCGAACACAAAGAAAACATAAATTCGAACTAATATCAAAATAAAATAACGAAAAATGAAGTTGGAGGATACTTACTTGACAAACGCAATATCCAAAGCCTTTGAGATGAGAAATAAAAAGTGAGAGAGTAAGAGAGGAGAGAATTGCTAAAACTAAAAGGAGAGTAAAATTTTTGGCCATTTCGAAATGAAGTGGTATATATAGGCAGTGTACGGAACACGCCCGTGTTAATCAACATGGCCGTGTTAGTGAACACGGAATGGATATCGGGCCGTGTTAAGCGAATTAAAATGTGCTGACTTACCAACTTCTTAGAACACGCCCGTGTTTATGGAACACGGGGACGTGTTGGGGACACGGTCGGGCATAAATGACCGTGTGGCCTATTATGAACGTGTTCATCTTAATTTGATTTTCTTCAATTAGAACACGGGTCGTGTTAGTGAACACGGTCTTGAACACGCCCGTGTTGGTATCCAGAAATTGCAAACCTTGCGATCCTCAGCACTTTCTCACTCTTTCTCACATGCACAACCAATAAGTCCTCAACTCATACACTCAACATAAATAAAACTTACCAAAAACAAACTGTAAAATCTAATCAAACTAAGTTCATAATAAAGGGTAAATTATTAAAATTGAAAAATAGAATTTGGGGTGCTTCCCAAAAGCGCTTCTTTTTGATGTGATGAGTCTTCTTAGCTGGACTCATGGTGAAAAGCAAACGGTGGGGATTGACGACCATCCATCCTTCTTCCAAGCAAATGGCTTCAAGTATCCGCTTAAAGGGATAATCGTCGACTTCCTCTTCCCGACTATCAAGCAAGTCGCCAAGATGATAGGCAAGACTGGCCTCCTCGTATAATTGCACGTAGTCATGATGCTCTAGGGGCTCTTCTAATTTGAAAGTCGGAGTTTCACCAATTGGAAGGATCGTGATTGGGCAATTTCTTCAGGAACGTTGATGGTTTTCTCTAGTCCTTGGCTTGGTTCACTTGCTAGAAGAAACTCGAGCTCCTCCAAGACTTCCTCATTGGATAACTCGTGCTCATCTTCCATTATCAAAGGGACTTATGAAAAATCCACCAAAAATTCCTCTAACTGCAACTCAGCATCATCAACTGTACGTTCTTGTTGATAGTCTTTCAAAGGAATCATGTTCGCCTCTTCCTTTTCTGGTTCCATCTCCATGTTCAAGAAATCGTCCTGCACAGAAGCATCATTGTCAAACATAGTAGGTAAACATGAAAAATTCTCACCTGAACGCAAAGTGACGGTGCTCAAGTGTTCCTCGGATTCAGTAGTGTTTGATGGAGTTCCCAATTGCTCTTCAGCTAGTAACTTGAAGATTAAGCCTACTTGATGCTCTATGTTGTTAATCGAGGCTTGTTGATCTTCAAGTATCCTCTCTGTTTGTTGGAATCTATCATCAAGACTTGTAATGAACCTCATCATCAGCTCCTCCGACACTAACTCTTCATCTTGAGCTGAAGGTGCAAGATTAGGCTGCTGTTGATGTGGTTGCTGAGATTCTGGTGGTTCTGGGCCATCTAAGCTATATCCATAGGGTGAATGAGTGCTCCACTCTTGATTATAGGTGCTTCCATACGAGTCAATTGGCCAATTGCCCGTATAA
Source organism: Ricinus communis (assembly GCF_019578655.1). Taxonomy (NCBI): domain Eukaryota; kingdom Viridiplantae; phylum Streptophyta; class Magnoliopsida; order Malpighiales; family Euphorbiaceae; genus Ricinus; species Ricinus communis. Next base: position 16,492,192 of record NC_063258.1, read on the forward strand.
TTCACCTGTTCACACTTATAAGAATAAGGAGTAAAATCACTACACAATGGACAATCATTACTCAAATGTAAACCACAACAAAATCCACAAAAAACTTGAGATGAAAGGATAGGAGTGGAGAGTTGATCGGTAGCCCTGTAAAACAATTCCACTCGAGCTTCTAAAGATGCACGGGTATCCCAATTTTTAGCACTCTCTTGGATCCTAATCCCATTTTCCAATGCGTCATACAAAGAGTTTGAGTTTAGCATTGAACCTCCTTATCATTCACTATCTGAATCATAAACTTAAACTAAATAAATATGTACAAATAAAATAAAATAAATAAACAAATAAAAATAAAAATCATAAAATAATAAGAAAGAAAACAAATGGCTAAATTAACAAATAGCAAATTTTACTCTAGTTTTCAAACAATTCCCCGGCAACAGCGCCAAAAACTTGATAGGCTAAATTGTGTTAGCTACAATCTAAGGCAGTGTACCTATCGATGCAGTCTAGCACTAATGGCGAGTATCAAGGTCGTATTCCTCGAGAAAGTGAAAGCCTAGAGTTACTCTTTTGTTCTTTGTTATATTAACCTAAAATGAGTGCTGAATAATTTCTATACTAACTAATAGCTACAAGCTAAGTTCTAAGGGAGATGCAGGAGTAATTGATAAATAAAATAACCAAGACAAGAAAGCAAACCCAAAGGGAACTTAAACTAGTTGGCAATCAAACAAAAGATAAAGGATTGATGAGTCTAATTATGCTACCCGTGGATGAATTCTTAACCGAATTCGGTTTCTCTCTCGAGATAACCGAATTCCTAAATCTAATAACCTAAAGTTGGAATCTCTTCCTAACGATTGATTCATAAATTAGCATTAAGCTTTAATCCGCCTCTATTAAGCTTTGTTAATTCTTAATCCGGCTAGTTAATTATCCTTATCTCTAAGCGATTATTAACCAGTTCTTGCTATTCAAAATTCCAATTGCCAAATGGACTTCTCAATCACACAAAGCAATCTAAATACATAATTCACAATGTCTCATGAACAATGCATTATCTTTTTAATACTGAAGGCAAGAAGCATACAAAACTAACCCAAACAATCCAACAAAATAATACTAAACCAACATAGTAAAGAAATCCCAATGGATTTAATCAATCTAGCTAATCATGTTTATTATCAAAATACACAAGAATTCAATTACAATAAAGAGTAAAGGTAGAGAAAACCCAATTACACCCTTGGATGAGAGTAAACAGCCCTAATTCCTCTTGCTCAATCTTGAATCGATCCTTGTTCCCCTTGCTCGATTTGAGAACCAATCAACGAACCTCGCCCAATCTTCAATCCTTGAAGGGAATCCGATTGAAACCTTGATCCAAGTCTCCTTTTCCCTCGGTTCCAGCTCAAAAAACCCTTAGGGAGAGAAAAATTAGGGTTTTGGGCGTTCTCCCTCGCTCTCCTCTTGTTTCCTTTCTTCATTCTTTTAATTAATTCCCCCTGTCGCCGCCGACACGGCCGTGTTACTCTCTGTGGCCTTGCTCCCTAAAAACTTCTTCTTCTTTGATGTTTGACACGGCCGTGTTGGTGCCTGTGTTAGGAACACAGCCAGTGTTGAAACCAACACGACCATGTTCAGCTTCCTCATGCTCGTACTTAGCTTGTTTCGGCAGCTTTGACATCCAATTATGCTCTAATTCTTCCCTTTATCATCCTTTGACTTCTTTTGGACCTAATGCACACAAACAGACGCGTAGGGTGAGTGTTGGGACCAATTCACATCCAAATGTCTATAAAATCAATCTTAAAAGACCCATTTAGATGTGTGTATTTTACGCACATCAAAAAGTCAAGAGGGACAATCAATTACTAGTGTGTGAATTAAGTCATTAATTACAAAAGAATAAACTAAACTTAAACATCATGAAGAACCTAGGTCCTAACATCCTAAGAATAGTCCATTATCATTGCCTAAACAATCAATGGATAATAAAATCACAGATGCCCACCCCATACTTGAGTATAACACCACCCTTAGTGTTAGAAAAAAATGGGTATCTAACATATCTAGCACATAAGAAGATTGAAGATCATATTAAATGTACATAGCATAAAGGCAAGGCAAAGTGTTCCACTAAAATAACATAAGATGAAAGAAAAATGAAATAAAATAAAATAAAAATAAAGAAAGAAAATAAAAAGGAAAACGAAAAGAAATATAACATAAATTTTTGTCACTACTGGTAGTGTGCCGAAGGTACATCCTCACTGGCAGGAGGGTGTGGAGTAAGGGAAGGCACTGAAGGAGGGGGCAATGGTGGTAGCACAGGATTCGTGAAACAACCTGCTAGATCAAAATCCATGTCATCGGTGAATCACTAATTTTGTGCTCCGGAATCCGCAATCTTTTGTATCTGCTTCACCATTAGGTCTGTTTGGGTGGCCTGCCTATCCAATCCATTCATAAGCTGCTAGAGCATATCATTTAACCCCTGGAACTGTGCCATAGTCTCATCTTGAAACTGACGAAACTCCTTTCTATGCTGCACAAACTTAGTATAGTACCGCTACTGTAAATCACAAATTAAATCTAGTCAGTCAGTAAAAGCACTAATCTGAGCACTCGATGTCCCTGTAGAGTAAGAAGAGGTAGCTCTAGATGTAAGCATAAATACTCTGGCTAGGTTGGGAATCCTAACATCTAGAATCTTAACCATAGGGTCTTGGGCTCCTCGACCTGCTGCCTCTCTAGCCTTCTTAACTATTGCACTGACGAGCCTGTACTCATGCCATGTGGGTGTCGAGTGGCCGTGATCATCTGCATGTTGATCATCTATATAACCCCTAATGGTGTCATTTCACTAATCTGAGAAAGCTCGGCCAGACAGTCATCCAGTACATCCAGTCTCTTAGTCACAAATGTGCCAAAATAACAGTGCATCTTCTTCTAGGCGTCGACTATGAAGGAACGGACTTGATGAGCTAATAAATATCCCATGTCAAGCTTTTTACGGTGTTGTATACCCTAGAGAATGAATACATCGGTTTGTGTGACTGCTCCAAAACTATCTCCTCGGCTTGTAATAATGTAAGCTAACAGTGTATGAAGATAGTGGAGATGATCCGGAAGGCTGGACGCCTTAGACCTGCTGGGGTAGTATGATTCTAGCCTGAGTACTAATGAATCCCACATGGTGTCGTACGAGATTGGGTTGACGTAAATGCATCCCTGATACTCTTCGCCTGAGGTCTCCTCTTCAGTCCATAAACCCAAATACATACCAAATTGTGGAACTAACATCGAGAACCCATTTCCTATAGTTTGAAGTAAACTGCATCAGGCTGATGCCAATTTATGATATGTTGCTGTAGGAAGAAGGTGCTGAGGAATTCAATGGTGAGCTCACAGTAGGTAGGCTCAATGATGTTAAAGAATTGTGCGTAAGGTAGTGTGTCAAACAGTGCACGAACATCCTGAGCTAATCCCACTCTCTCCAGGGATACAAAGTCAATGCATCGTCCGACCATTACTTGCTTCCATCTCATGACTTGGAAGCGGCTCTTGTTATCAGCATTTTAAAATGTCCATAAGGGATGTCAACCAGGTGCAGGTGGATTTGCAACTGTTGTTCTTCGTGCTCGGACTAGTTGCTATTATGGTGGGGGTGCTGGTGCTGGTGAAGGGAAAGCGAAAGAAGAAGTTCCCTCACCACACGAGCGCTTGCTAGTAGCGGCACGTTGCAGTTGCTGGCGACGGGATTGATCTCGGCCCCTCATATTGGCTAATACAGTCATCATTAATATTCGAACAAGAAACCAAGTTAGCATAAATTACACTGAGAATTTAGCAGCATAACGACTCTAATTTGATTAACAGAAAACTTTAGGCTTAAAATTAAGACTAAAGCCTCATTTTCCTGTAGAAAACTAATTCACAATGGAATTCTAGCCCATAGTATTACGTACCAAATAAATAGAATTTATGCTATCAATTTATCAAAATAGAATGCCATAAATTAACTTTACTGCTCCCGAACCCCACACTTAGCATGTCATTATTAAAAATCACACAAATACAACAACTAATTTGAGCTAAATATAATCCAAATCAAACTCGAGCAGTGTAAATAAAAAAAACAATAAACCAATCAAGGCAATAAATATTGACAACTACTATAGCATATCAAAAAAAGTCCTAAATAAAAAAGAATACATAAACAATCAAACTTAACCAAATAAAAAGCAAAAGGCGAAGAAACTTACTTGAAATTGCTGTGACAGGTAAGAAAAATCAAGAAGAAGAAGAAAAGCACCTTAGAACTTTAAATAGGGAAAAGTTGGAAGAGGTTTGAAATGGCTTGCTTTTATAGTCACGGGGTTCAGCACGGGCAAGGGCATGGCCGTGCTAGTCAGCAGGGCCTGGAGTCGGCCTGTGCTGAACCCTGATGTATCCTACATGTGCAAGGTCACCACGAGCGAGGGCGTGGCCGTGCTGGTCACCACGGCCTGGTGTTGCCGCCCGTGGTGCCTTCAAAAGCCGTGGTGGACGACCGATTTTAAGTGTGCGGTACGTACATGTCCATCACGGGCAAGGGCACGCCCGTGCTGACCAATGCGGCTTGGTGTTGCAGCCTGTAGTGGCCTCGGAAGCCATGGTGGACGGCCAATTTCCCAAACTCTATACATGCATGTTCATCACGGATAGGACTCCGGCCGTGCTGGATCCAACCCGTGATGCCCATGGAAACCATGGTGAACTACTGAAATCCAAGCCTTTCTTCAACATCTCGAACCGCCAAACTCCCTACCTGCATTCAACACATATACGTACACATTTAGGCTATAATTCAAGTAAAAATGTATCAAACAAGAAAGCTTATCTTCACTAATCACCAAAAATCTGACTTAAGTTATTAAAACCCTAGCTTCAAACAATTAGGTTTAGTCACTAAGCAAGTGCTTGACTACCATCAAACATCCAAACGACTGATAAACCAAAAAGAGATGTAAAGCTAAATATGGGAATGCCTCCCAAAAGAGCTTCTTTTTGGTTCTCGAGTCATTTAGCTGGACTCGGTGATAACTCCCTGCATGTCCGGGTTTGGCATATGCTGTGATTGAACTACCAAGTTATGGATCCTCAGAATGTCAACAGTCCTTCAAGTAGCTGCTTTTAGGTACTTTCTTCAAGAGGGCAATGTCATTTCCCTCACCTCCGTTGTCAAGTCTGCCGCCCGTTATCCTCATCCATATACGCATAGTGAAGATGCTATGGAAGCTCTTTCAAATCGAGAACTAGCGGTTCCTCAAGTGATGGTTCAACTTCTGCATACCTATCCTGTCAATCACAGTAAACTCATCAGTATTGCTGCTTGGCTCGTTTGCTAAAATAAATTCAAGCTGTTCCAACACTTCCTCATTTGATAGCTCATGCTTTTCTCCCCTTGGCAAGATGACTTATAGAGGGTCTTCAACTAACACTTCATGCAACTCTGTCTCAATATCATCGTCAATTACATTAACAACATATGCAACATTATTATGATCTAAAGACTGGCTTATAGGAGTATGCAAGTTAAAGGTGACAGTCTCATCCCCTACCCTAAGTTTTAACTTTCTATCACAAACATCTATCATTGCCCTAGATGTTGCAAGAAAAGGTCTTCCTAGAATTAAGGGTACACTACTCTCACCATCCATGTATAAGATCACAAATCGATAGGAAATATAAATTTATTGACTTTTACTAGCACATTCTCTATAATACCCTTAGGATACTTAACAGATCTATCAGCTAATTGTATACTCATCCTAGTGAGTTTGGTCTTTCCTAGCCCCAATTTTACAAACAGGCTATATGACATTACATTAATTCTAGCCCCTAAATCAGCTAAGGCATCATTGACAGATAAGTTATCTATAACACAAGGAATAGTAAAACTCCCTATATCATGTCGCTTTTCTGATAACTTGTTCTGGAAAATTGCCAAACATTCCTCGTTTAGCGTCACGCACGCCAAGTCCTCAAACTTCCTCTTGTTGCTAAGAATCTCCTTTAAGAACTTTGCATACTTAGGCATCTGCAAAATAACTTCAACGGAAGGTAAATTTATATGCAATTATTTAAAAATATCCAGAAATTCACCAAACTGCTACTCGACTTGTGCCTGCTTTAATCTAGCAGGGTATGGGATTTTGGCTAGTATTCCCTTAGTGGAATCTCCTTTGACTCTTCCTTCTCTAGTTCCTTTACCTTGGTAGCTTCAACTTCCCTACTTGAATCTACCTGCGCATCAGCATTAGTGTTAGAAACAGAAGAAGGACCAGGAACAAGTTTACTTGACCACAATATGATTGCGTTCACATGTTCCCTCGTGTTGGCTCTGTAGTGCTAGGCAGAGTCCCTGGCTGCCTCTCAGCCAACATCTTAAAAATCTGGCCTAAGTGTGCTATCCGTCAGCTAAAATTTATTATTGGTAGAGGACACAATCATCAACAACTCCTCGAGATTAGGCTTCTTCTCCTGAGGTGGAGGTAGTTGGGGTGGACCAGCTTGCGGTTGCGGCTGTTGCTGATGAAACCTCTGAAAACTGGGTGGTCTGGTAAACTATTTATGTAGCTAAAATCTAAGGCAGTGAACCTATCGATGCAGACTAGCACAAATGGTGAGTATCAAGGTCGTATTCTTGGGAAAGGGTGATCCTAGAACTACTGCAGCGTCTTATGTTATCTAACCTTAACAAAATCAATGAAGTTATTATGCTATAATTAAATATGAACAAACGATTAACTAAGTGTCAAATAATCTGAAAGGATTTAGGAAAACAATCGAAGGAAAAAGAAAACCTTAGGGGACCTAAGCTAGTTGGATTTTAATCAAGATAGAGATTATATTGATTACCAATTATAATTACTCGTGGACGAATTCTTAACTGAATTCGGTCTCCCTCTCGAGATAACTGAATTCTTAAACCTAATAATCTAAAGTTGGAATCTCTTCCTAACGATCGATTATTCAATTAGCATTAAGCTCTAACCTGCCTATATTAAGCTTTGTTAATTCTTAATCTGGCTAGTCAATTACCCTTATCTCTAAGTGATCATTAACCAGTTCTTGCTATTCAAATTTCCAATTACTAAATGAATTTCTCAATTACATAAAGCAATCTAAATACCACCACTCACAACATCTCATGAATAAAGTGATTTCTCATTAATAATGAAAGCAAGAAGAGACAAGCATTGATAATCAAAATCTCATAAGCATTAAAATCAGTCCAACAACATAGGAACCTCAACAGGTTTAACAAATTTAGTTACTCATACTAATAAGCAACAAAAAGTAAAGAATAGATTCATAAAAGTAAATTGAAGGCATGTACACCCTTCTTCTTCAAGTTGGATGAAAAATCCTAAATTCCCAATTCAGAATGATAAACCCTAATTTTCCTCTTGAATGCTTCCAAATCTCTTGATCTTCAATTTGATGTTAAAACCAATGTAATCCTTCTTTCAATAGACGAAATGATCTTCTAAGGTCGAGTATTGAAGTCTGGAAAAAGATGGCTTAAGCTTGTATATGTGAAATCAAGTTAGAAAATCGAACCCTAATTCAACAAATCATTTTTGCCTATATAAATCTTTCAGCACAGCCGTGGTCAAGCCGTGCTGATAAGCACGGGCGAAGTCCAGGCTGTGTTGGACCTCCGCATTCTGTAACTCACGACTTCTTCCTCATCGTGCCCTAGCCGATGCGGAACCACCATGGGCCGTGGTGGAGGCCGTGGTGGCCTCGGAAACTGTGCCAAAATAGCACTCTTGAAGGGCAACTAATTGATGGTTCAGCACGGTTGGAGTCTAGGCCGTGCTCAACCTTGGAATGCTAGTCCTTGCTTTGGGACATGATTTAAATCTGTAAAATAAAAATCAAAACAAAACCTCACCCACTCCCTTGCATGTTTACACTTAAAAATAGTTAAAACACTCATATTTCATAAATTATGTCTCTTTCCCTTTTTATGCTCACTATTCTTGCCTTTTACCACTCTTAATCCTCACTTTTAATTCTTTAGTTGAACTCATAAAATTAAATCGCAAACAAGTTGATGTGCGTAAAATACACACATCTAAATGGGGTTTTTAAGATCGTTTTTATGGATATTTGGATGTGAATTGGTACCAACACTCACCCTATGCGTATGTTTGTGTGCATTAGGTCCAAAAGAAGTCAAAGAATGAAAAAAGGAAAGAAGTGGAGCATAATTGGACGTCAAAGCTGCCGAAACGAGCTAAGTACGAGCATGAGGAAGCTGAACATGGCCGTGTTGGTTTCAACACTGGCCGTGTTCTCAACACGGGAACCAACACAGGCCGTATTCCCACACGGGAACAAACACGGTCGTGTTCTCAACACGGTTACAAACACAGGCTGTGTTACCAACACGGGAACCAACACGGTCGTGTTGGACATCAAAGAAGAAGTAGATTTTAGGGAGCACGGCCACAGAGAGTAACATGGCTAGGAACACCATCCCGTGTCCCGAACACGGCCAGGAACATGGCCGTGTTGGCGGCGACAGAAGGTTTTAATTAAAAGAACAAAGAGAGAAAAAATAGAGGAGGCTGGGGGTTAAAACATCCTAAAACCCTAATATTTCTCTCTCTAAGGGTTTTCTGAGATGAAACCAAGAGAAAAGGAGACTTGGATCAAGGTTTCAATCGGATTCCCTTTAAAGATTGAAGATTGGGCGAGGTTCGTTGATTGATTTTCAATCGAGCAAGAGAAACAAGGATCGATTCAAGATTGAGCAAGAGGAATTGGGGGTGTTTACTCTCATCCAAGGGAGTAATCAGGTTTTCTCTACCTTTTTAATCATTGTTGTAAGTGAATTCTTGTGGATTTTGATAATGAACATGATTAGCTAGATTGATTTAATCCATTGAGATTTCTTTACTATATTGGCTTGATATTATATTGTTGGATTGCTTGGGTTAATTTTGTATTCTTCTTGTTTTCAGTATTAATAAGATAATGCATTATTCATGAGACATTGTGAATTGTGTGTTTAGATTGCTTTGTGTGATTGAGAAATCCATTTGGCAATTGGAATTTTGAATAGCAAGAACTGGTTAATAATCGCTTAGAGATAAGGATAATTAACTAGCCGGATTAGGAATTAACAAAGCTTAATAGAGACGGATTAAAGCTTAATGCTAATTTAAGAATCAATCATTAGGAAGAGATTCCAACTTTAGGTTATTAGGTTTAGGAATTTGGTTATCTCGAGAGAGAAACCGAATTCGGTTAAGAAGTCGTCCACGGGTAGCATAATTAGACTCACCGATCCTTTATCTTTTGTTTGATTGCCAACTAGTTTAGATTCCTTTTGGGTTTGTCTTCTTGTCTTGATTATTCCATTCATCAATTACTCTTGCATCTTCCTTAGAACTTAGTTTGTAGCTATTAGTTAGTTTAGAGATTATTTATCGCTAATTTTAGGTTAACATAACAAAGAACAAAGGAGTAACTCTAGGCTTTCACTTTCCTGAGGAATACGACCTTGATACTCGGCATTAGTGCTAGACTGCATCGATAGGTACACTGCCTTAGATTGTAGCTAACACAAGTAGCACGCATCAAGTTTTTGGCGCCGTTGCCAGGGAATTGTTTGAAAACTAGAGTGAAATTTGCTATTTGTTAATTTAGCCATTTTTTTTCTTTTTTATTATTTTATGATTTTTATTTTTATTTGTTTATTTATTTTATTTTATTTATACATATTTATTTAGTTTAAGTTTATGATTCAGATAGTGAATGATAAGGAGGTTCAATGCTAAACTCAAACTCTTTGTATGATGCATTGGAAAATGGGATTAGGAACCAAGAGAGTGCTAAAAATTGGGATACCCGTGCATCTTTAGAACCTCGAGTGGAATTGTTTTATAGGGCTACCGATCAACTCTCCACTCCTATCCTTTCATCTCAAGTTTTTTATGGATTTTGTTGTGGTTTAATTTGAGTAATGATTGTCCATTGTGCAGTGATTTTACTCCTTATTCTTATAACTGTGAACAGGTGAATTATACGGCCAATTGGCCAATTGACTCGTATGGAAGCACCTATAATCAAGAGTGGAGCACTCATTCACCCTATGGATGGAGCTTAGATGGCCCAGATCCATCAGAATCTCAGCAACCACATCAACAGCAGCCTAATCTTGCACCTTCAGCTCAAGATGAAGAGTTAGTGTCGGAGGAGCTGATGATGAGGTTCATTACAAGTCTCGATGATAGATTCCAACAAACAGAGAGGATACTTGAAGATCAACAAGCCTCGATTAACAACATAGAGCATCAAGTAGGCTTAATCTTCAAGTTACTAGCTGAAGAGCAATTGGGAACTCCATCAAACGCTATTGAATCCGAGGAACATTTGAGCGCCGTCACTTTGCGTTCAGGTGAGAATTTTCCGGTATATCTATTATGTTTGACAATGATGCTTATGTGCAGGACGACTCTTTGAACATGGAGATAGAACCAGAAAAGGAAGAGGCAAACATGATCCCTCTGAAAGACTACCAATAGGAATACACAGTTGATGATGCTGAGTTGCAGTTAGAGGAATTTTTGGTGGATTTTCCACAAGTCCTTTCGAGGATGGAAGATGAGCATGAGTTATCCAATGAAGAAGTCTTGGAGGAGCTCGAGTTTCTTCTAGCAAGTGAACCAAGACAAGGACTAGAGGAAACCATTGACGTTCCTGAAGGAATTGCCCAACCGTCAATCATTCCAATTGGTGAAACTTCAGCTTTCAAATTGGAAGAGCCCCTAGGGCATCATGACTACGTGCAATTATACGAGGAACGACTCTTGCCCATCATACTGGCAGCTTGCTTGATAGTTGGGAAGAGGACATTGACGATTATCCCTCTAAGCGGATACTTGAAGCCATTTGCTTGGAAGAAGGATGGATGGTCGTCGATCACGCCCATTCGCTTTTCATCACGAGTCCAGCTAAGAAGACCCATCACATCAAAAAGAAGCGCTTTTGGGAGGCACCCCAAATTTTATTTTATTTCTTTTTCATTTTTAATTTTTTTTTACCCTTTCATTTTGAAACATTTTATTAGTTTTAGTTTTCATATTTTATTATATTTTTATTTCAGTTTCGATTTTAATTTCTTATTTTATTATTTGGAGCCACCCCTCAACCACAGACTAGCCAGCGCCCTGATATCCCTAATGATGCACCTCTTTTCACTCCGGAGCCATAGTCAGGGCAGTATTAGTTCTTTTCCCTTTTGCATTTCTTATATTTTGTACACTGAGGATAGTGTGTCCTTCAAGTGTGGGGTGGGTGATATTTATCCCATCTTAATTATTTGTTTATTCTTTTTGCAATTTTTTGTTAAAATTTTGAAAATTTTTCACTTTGTTTCGATGCTCTTACTGTTGACTTGCTTTTGGAAATCCTGTTTATGTCCATGTGATCGGGTAAAACCGATAGTGTTGAGTCTTGCGAAAGAATGTAAAATAATTAGTTTAACTTTTGCACTAAGTTGCTTTGGTTTATTTTAATTCTGTTTTGATGATTTTTGTTTGGAACCTACTCAAAAGCACACTTGTGAGAAATTGAGCCTAAATTGTAAGCATACACTTTATATGCTTGTATTTATTTCTTGTTGAGAGTGCCAATTACTATCTTTACTTTTAGAACTTGCTCGGTAATGCTTATGAGGGCCACAAGGAGAGTTTAACACTTTGGTATGATAGAGGCACTTAGGTTTTTCATTCTTGCCAAATAGCCTTCATTCGTTTATTGATTATCTAGATAACCCCTTCTTTCACCATTTTTTTTATCATATTCCATTACCACTTAGTTTTATTCTGCTTTGGGTTATGATTTTGCACATGAGTTATTTTTATTGGGAATTTATCTTGGGAATAGCTCTGGAATCTTATAGCAGCTTACTTCAATCCAAAAAGAAATTCACTCTATTATGTGAATGTTCTTCCCTTATGAAAAAAAAAGAAAAAAAAAAGAAAAGAAAAAAGAAAGAAGAAAAATATATAAAAAGAAGAATAAGAGGGAAAGGTGATGAAAAGAAAGAAAGTAAGTGAGCCAAATATTTTGACTTGATTCCTATTTCCCACCTTAGACTACTGTCCATTGTTTACCCCTTGTGATCATTGTGACTTGTGTGCATGTCATGTATTTCATTGCAGAACACCATAGGTTCAACTCTGACCAAATTTACCTACCCCTACCTAATCCCCATTACAACCCTTATAAAGACCTTTTGACATGGTTGTTGATTCTCCATAAGTGGTAGGAGTAGGATTTCAGAGCAAGCATATAGTAAGTAAAGCAGTAGTTGATGCATTGAGCGATTAAACACTACCCCTTTAAACACTTTGAGTGATTTAGAGTGAATTTGGTGAGGAGTTGGTTCTAAATAATTTTGTTGAGATAGTATTTTGTGAATCAATAGCATCTTGGCTGTGATACTTGAATTGATTGCTTCTTTTCTTTTTGTTTGACTTATGCTTGTTAAGGATATGTGCAGGAGCTTTCTAGCTTGTCTGTCAGTTTAAGTATTGTTCCTTGGTGGTTTATTTTCCTTATTTTACTTTTGATTGCTAGAGGACAAGCAATGAGCTAAGTGTGGGGTTATTTGATGTGCGTAAAATACACACATCTAAATGGGGTTTTTAAGATCGATTTTATGGATATTTGGATGTGAATTAGTACAAACACTCACCCTATGCGTATGTTTGTGTGCATTAGGTCCAAAAGAAGTCAAAGAATGAAAAAAGGAAAGAATTGGAGCATAATTGGACGTCAAAGTTGCCGAAACGAGCTAAGTACCAGTATGAGGAAGCTAAACATGGCCGTGTTGGTCTCAACAATGGCCATGTTCTCAACACGGTTACAAACACAGGCCGTGTTACCAACACGGGAACCAACACGGCCGTGTTGGACATCAAAGAAGAAGTAGATTTTAGGGAGCACGGCCACAGAGTGTAACATGGCTAGGAACACCATCCCGTGTCCCTAACACAGCCAGGAACACGGCCGTGTTGGCGGCGACAGAGGGTTTTAATTAAAAGAACGAAGAGAGAAAAAATATAGGAGGCTGGGGGTTAGAATGTCCCAAAACCCTAATATTTCTCTCTTTAAGGGTTTTCTGAGATAAAACCAAGAGAAAAGGAGACTTGGATCAAGGTTTCAATCGGATACCTTTTAAAGATTGAAGATTGGGCGAGGTTCGTTGATTGGTTTTCAATCAAGCATGAGAAACAAGGATCGATTCAAGATTGAGCAAGAGGAATTGGGGGTGTTTACTCTCATCCAAGGGAGTAATCGGGTTTTCTCTACCTTTTTACTCATTGTTGTAATTGAATTCTTATGGATTTTGATAATGAACATGATTAGCTAGATTGATTTAATCCATTGAGATTTGTTTACTCTGTTGGCTTGATATTATATTGTTGGATTGCTTAGGTTAATTTTGTATTCTTCTTGTTTTCGGTATTAATAAGATAATGCATTATTCATGAGACGTTGTGAATTGTGTGTTTAGATTGCTTTATGTGATTGAGAAGTCCATTTGGCAATTGGAATTTTGAATAGCAAGAACTGGTTTATAATCGCTTAGAGATAAGGATAATTAACTAGCCGGATTAAGAATTAACAAAGCTTAATAGAGACGGATTAAAGCTTAATGCTAATTTAAGAATCAATCGTTAGGAAGAGATTCCAACTTTAGGTTATTAGGTTTAGGAATTCGGTTATCTCGAGAGAGAAACCGAATTCGGTTAAGAAGTCGTCCACGGGTAGCATAATTAGACTCACCGATCCTTTATCTTTTTTTTGATTGCCAACTAGTTTAGATTCCCTTTGGGTTTGTCTTCTTGTCTTGATTATTTCATTCATCAATTACTCTTGCATCTTCCTTAGAACTTAGTTTGTAGCTATTAGTTACTTTAGAAATTATTTATCGCTAATTTTAGGTTAATATAACAAACAACAGAGGAGTAACTCTGGGCTTTCACTTTCCTGAGGAATACGACCTTGATACTCGGCATTAATGCTAGACTGCATCGATAGGTACACTGCCTTAGATTGTAGCTAACACGAGTAGCATGCATCACAAGTCGTGTAATATTCAAAAGGACAAAACCGACACTCTAAGAGAAATTCTATAGTATGGCATTTGGACAAAAAGAATGGATATCAAAAGACAAGTATTTGTTTAGGCTAAAAGGTGACAAGTTTCGGCCAAAAGAAATAATACCAATAGATGTGTAATTTTTAAATGTATGAAAAATATAGGGTGAAAGTAGTACAATTGATCAAGAAAAAAACTTATGTCGAATGCTCAAAAAACAATTGCAAACAAACTTGATTTGCCTAAATGTGTGCCTTTTTTCTTTTTTTGAGTTCTCTTTTCTCCTTTTCTTTTTTTTCTTTCTTTTCTTTTTCTTTTCGAATAATTTTTTTTAATTTTTCTGTACTTTAATAAGAAAACACAATAAACAACAAAATTAAAATTTAAGCAAAATAAACAACTTTAGGATAGAAATTTGTTTGAGCAAAGTTTCAACCTTGAAGAAGAAATCAATAAGAAATTTCGGCTATGGTAAAAAAATGAAGGAAAAAGGTAAGAGATACAATAAACAAAACAAAACAATAAAGTAAAGGATAGATAGAATAGATTTAGAGACTTAGCTCTAATACCAAATGATGTGAATATTAGCAACTTATGACAAGACCCAACACGTGGAATTGAATAAGATTCCCAAGAAAGCTAAATCTAAACTTTGATGACCTTGACCGAAAGATAACTTGTATCTTGAACCTTGACAGAAAGATTCTTCATGCCACATTCAAGAAAGGTAAAAGGTGAGTGATAAGTCGATGTTGAACGCCACAAGAATAAGTTCTTGATAAGTTCGAAGTTCTTCTAAAGAATTAAGCAAGAATAATTCTCCCAAATATATTTAACTCAAAATATTCATTCACCTTGAATAATGTGGCTACACTTAGTTTATATAGAGAAAAGAATAAACTTAACTCCTAAATAGCATAAAGAAGATAAACTAATTAGGAATGAACTAAATTAGATGCTAAACAAAAGTTTTCTAGATGACAAAATAAGCATATTGGTTGAATAAGCAATCTTTACTAAAGAAGACTTGACTAATCAACTAAAGATATTTTCCTAAATAAGGAGATATGCGGCTGCCCATTTATTTCCTAATGAAGCACACTCTGATTTGGTAAAAAGAGGAAGCTAAAACATGCTGCCATGCTTCCTATTGAATTGGCATATCCTTTTAGCTAAATAGGAAGCTAAAATGGTGTTTCCTTTGTTCCCTCTTCAAGTATTAGGCTCTCCTCCTTGTGCACACATATTTGGCTCATGCTTGGTTTTATTAAGCCCATCATATTGAGCTAAATTAACAAGGCTAGGAGACTTAATTAAATCTAACTCTCCATGGGTTAATATATCCTTGGCCCAAATCTCTTGAATGAGTCCATTAAGAGCTACCTTCCTACGTTGGGCCTTATATCTTGTAATTGGCCCACTTTGAATGTGTAAAGGATCCCTTGAGCTTGGTGTTTGCTTCAGTCCTATGTTTGTGCTTAGATCAGGACTTGAGTCTTGAAGCTTGGTATTGTTATTCGCATCACCGGTCAACCTTGTCAATTATGTTCTCATGATTCCTTACACTAAACCATGTGTCATCAAGAGTCTTCATGCCTAGAAGAACAAGGAAGGACGGATATTCCAATGGTGCAAATCTTGAATCAGATTATTTTGATGTACCTCAATTCTTGTCATTCCTTTTTTCCTCTAAAAGATTCATTCGTGATCATTCGAAGAATGATATCAGTACACGATCAACTAATTTTCTTTCTTCGCATTCATCGAAGCATTAGATCGGTGCCTATGATTGCCGCTTCCACGCACTTACACTCCACACTCTTGTTTATGTTGCCCAAATAAAACCAAACCATCATACTAGACAGAGATTAGAAAAAGAGACACAAAAGAAACAGATAAAATGAGAATATAAGTAGGATTTCAGATATGATAAGCAAAGAAATCACAAGGTCTTTGGTCTCTTCCATATGGCTAAGCATAAGGATCAAACCGAATTGATTTTAAACACAAGAGTAGATAGAGAACACAAAAGAAAGGAAGGATGTGAGCGATAAATCTATGCTCGCTAGCACGAGTGTTGATAAAGTCCACAAAGTTCTTGAAATGATACATAACTTGATTTCCCATAAGTTAGAAAATTGGAATAATATATCCATTAGGGTAAATTCGCGTGGGCCTACCTAAAAATACTCCGACCCAAATTAGTTCATTATATATATTTCAAACATAATTCCAGCTTGTATTATGCTTGGATTAATCGAAAACAACATGATTTCTCCCTTACGCGCGTCGGTTTACATCTTGTGCTACTTGATCATCAAGCAAAGGCCCAATGCCACCGGTCAAGCTTGTCAATTGTGTTCCCACGATTTCTTATGCCATACCTTGCATCACCAGGAGTTCTCGTGCCTAGAGGAACAAGGAAGGATAGAGATTCCAATGATGCAAATCATGAATTTTGAATATTTGGGCATGCCTCGATTCACGTTGTTTGCTCTTTCCTTTAAAAGATTCCTCTACAATCATTCAGAGAATGATATCAATACTCGATCAACTATTTTTGATGGGAACGACATCACAAAGCACCTCATCCTTATATCTCCAAATGGAAAAAAAAATTAGCACTTACTTATTTACCTTCACAATACCACTATCATTCAACCATTGCAACTTGTAAGGCCTTAGGTGTTTGGTAGTTGGTAATTTCAATTTCTCCATAAGCAAAGTACTAGCAACATTAGTACAACTTCCGCTATCAACAATCATGTCACACAACTTATAAGCAATTAAACAATGAGTGTGAAATAAATTCTCACGCTGCTCTCCATGTTAATCATGTTTACATTCCAAATTAAGTGTGCGTTGTACTACTAACACATCCTCTTTAGCATACTCAACACCACTAACATCCTCTAAAGTTGGCATGTCATCATTCTCATCATCATTTTCATTTTCACTTTCAGATTCAACAATTCCATCTCTAACAATCATTATCCTCTTATTAGGGCAATCACGTGCCTAATGACCATGTTCAAGACACTTAAAACACTTCAAGATTCTAAATTGATTAGCTTGATTATCAACTTTGTTTTTCTGCCCATTTCATTTTTATTCTTATTCTCACCCACTTTAGGCTTAGCAAATTTATCATCCTTTTTACTCCAATTCAATTTCCAATTAGAAGAACTAGAACTCGAATTAAGTTTAGAATCAAACTTACTTGCACCTTTTCACTTGAATTGCCTTTCAATTTTCATGACCACATTCACCATGTCCTTAAGCTCCATATAATATTGCAACTCCACAATATCAGCAATATTCTTGTTTAGACCATTCAAGGATCTTGCCATGGTGGCCTCTCTATCCTCCTCCACATTTGCTTTAATAATAGCCGTTTCTATTTCTTTGTGGTACTCCTCCATAGTCATGGTTCCTTGCTTAGAGTTTGCAATCATTGATGCAAATCTCTATAGTAATGATTAGGAATGAACCTCTTTCTCATGATGTGTTTCATCTCCATCCATGTCCCTGCGGGTCTTTCTCCATTTCATCTCCTTTCCCTATAGAATTGATGCCATCAAACACTACCGTAATTACAAAACTCAACGGCGGAAAGTTTTACCTTTTTCTCCTCCGAATAGTTATGGCATTCGAAGATCATCTCCACCTTTTGCTCCTATTCCAAGTAGACATCAGGATCATTCTTTCCTTGAAAGGAAGCAATTTTCATTTTGATGCTACCTAGGTTGCGATCTACACTATCTTGCCTTGATCTCCTATTGTGTCTCCTAGGATGGTCATCTCCACCAAGAGTGGTTGCTTGGTCATCCTCCAAGTCATCTTTAGCATCATAATCCTCTTATTCAAAGGCTAGTTGCCTTTCTCTTCTAGGCTCATTTTGAATCCTTGTAATAGTTTCACCTTGCCTTCTCATACTTTTAACAATATCATCTTATATATTCTTTCAAACTCCTTTTGTATTGCTTGCAAAGTTTGCTCAATGGATGCTCCAACACTACTTGAAACTTGTTCTTTTGACAGTATGCAAGACTTAAAAAACAAGTTAGGATAGCATCACAAAAACACTCCCTCACGTGTTTCTCTAAATTAAAATGTCACACCGCTCGTGTTTCACTTAAGGTTTGACTTTTCTTGATACTAGTCTCACCATTATTGCCTTTTACCACTCTTGCTTTTGCTTTAGGTTCTTAGATGAACTAATTACCTAAATAAAGGTTGGTCTAGATCAAGTTGTTAGGTAAGGCCAAATTTAAAGTAGCTAGACATAAGAAAACAATGAAAAAAAATAATAGAATAGGTTTTTTATGCCACCCAAACCCTCTTTTTGTTTGATCTTTTGATTTTTTTATGATAATAACAAAAGTGAAAAAAAATTAAGAACAACACAAAGAGATTAATAAAAAGGGATAAAAAAAGTTTGTTTTATAAATACAAAGGTGTAAACTTTAAAAAGAAAGAGTACTTAGAAGGACAAAGATTGAAACAAAAAGAATTCGGCCCAAAAAAAGAAAAAGTGAAGAAGATGAGAAACTTCAATAATACATAAAACACAAAAATAAGCAAACCTTAACTTGAAGCAAGCTCTGATACCAAAATGATAGGAAATCATCATCTTAGCAACCAAAAATCCTAATAACTAATGAGTTATGATATATATGGAATGCAAGAAAAGACCCTCCAATCAAGATGATTCTAAAATCCAAGGATCTCCTCAAGTGAAGTTAGGAGAAACTAATTCCAATAATGAAACTAGTACTTGAATTCAACTCCAAATGCCACAAACCAATTATGATTTGATAAGTTAAGAATCAAACATAAGATTTTGGTTAGAGAACACCACAAACTAAACACAGTTTGATAAGTTAAAAGTTCATGCAAGAACTTAAGCAGAAACACTCACAAAGAGCAAATAAGGATTATCATTCATTAATTGATTTCTTACAAATGAATTTAGCTTTGATATTTATAGCCAAAACAAGACAAAGAACCCTAAATGGATGCCTTTTAAGCTTTCCCATATTTTCCTCTTTAATCCCCATTAAAACTTATTAAAATTGGTTATTTTTACATTGATGGCACTTATTTTGTAACTCCCAAATAACAACTAATCATGTGCATCCATTTTGTAACTCCAAATTATAACTAATCATGTGCATCCATTATATAACTCCCAATGGCAACTAATCAAACTATAACTTAAGAAAACCTAATAAAATGAAAATAAAAAGGCTTCAAATGAATTGTATTGGACTAATCACACCCAAACTTATTGTACTAAATTGATGATTTTAGTCCCTTTTTGCAATCCTAAGCCTTGGGCTAAGCCTTGTTGTGTTTGAACACTCCAAATATCTTTAATTAAGTCCAACAAAACTTCTTGCATCCTTTTGGACTTGGATCTTCTCATTAGACCTCCTTGAAAGCTTAAAGGATTAGTTGTAGTTCTTGTCTTTGTTGTATCAAGTGCGGGTCTTTATAAGTCCGAAAAGTTCATGAAAGAAGCTGTAACTTAATTATATGCAAGGTAGAAAACTAAAATAATATGCTCACTACCTTCAAATATTCGGTTACATGCGGTTTCGATAGTGCAAAATCCCTCATTCCATAAAAAGAAGAAATTAGAAGTTAAATATGATTAAATAAATAAAGAAAGATGAATAAACTAAAGTCAAATCAATAATTAGAGAGGAGTTGATTGGACAATAACTTTTGTAGTCCTAAATTTTATGAGTCAGCTTAACAAAAACAATGAAAATTTGCATGGGGCTAACAAGTAACACTACGGCCCAAATTACTTCATTATATGCGTCCCAAACATTAAAATGCCCACATTCCCACTCGTGTTACGATTAGATTTATTGAAAATAACATGATTTCTCCCTTACTCGCATGGATTTACA
The DNA here is from genome assembly GCF_019578655.1 of Ricinus communis. NCBI lineage: Eukaryota > Viridiplantae > Streptophyta > Magnoliopsida > Malpighiales > Euphorbiaceae > Ricinus > Ricinus communis. The sequence continues at coordinate 16,512,280 of NC_063258.1, forward strand.
TCTCTTCATGCTTAATCATCAAGCTAAGCCCTAATGGCACTAGTTAAGCTTGTTAATTGTGTTCCCATGATTCCTTATGCCAATCCTTGTGTCATTAGGAGTCCTCTTGCCTATAGGAATAAGGAATGATGGAGATCCCAATGGTGCAAATCCTGAATTAGAATATTTGGGTGTGCCACAATTCTCGGCGTTCCTCTCTCCTCCAAAAGAATCATCTGTGATCATTCGAAGAATGATATCAATACTAGATCAACTAATTTTCTTTCTTTGCATTTTTCCAAGTATTGGATTGGTGCCTATAATTGTCGCTTTCACCCGCTTTAACTCAACACTCTTGTTAACCATCATATAAGACATAGATTAGAAATAGACGAATAAAAGAAAAGAACAAATGAGAATATAGGTAGGACTTTAGATTCGATAAGGAAAGAAATCACAAGTTCTTTATTCTCTTCTGTGGCTAAGCATAAGGATCAATTCGAATTGATTTAAACACAAGGGTAGACAAAGAACACAAAAGAAAGAAACGACATTGTCCGGGCCTTCATAATTTTATTAAACTTCTTGAAAGAACCCATAACTTAATTCTCTACAAGGTAGAAAACTACAATAGTATGCTTACTAGCCTCAAATATTCGGTTGCATGTGGTTTTAGAAGTGCAAAAGCCCTCATTCCGTAAGAAGAAGAAAACTAAATATCATTAAATAAATAAAGAAAGATGAATAGACTAAATTTAAATCAAGAACTAGAGAGGAGTTAACTGGTTAACAACTCTCGTAGTCCTAAATTTTATGATCCAGCTTAATGAAAACAAGGGAAAATTCGCATAGGGCTACTAAATAACACTCCGACCCAAATTACTTCATTATATGCTTCCTAAAATTCAAGACGCTCATGTTCCCACTTATATTATGCTTGAATTTATTGAAAAGAACATGATTTCTCCCTTACGCACGTGGATTTATGTCTCGTCTTGCTTGATCATCAAGCTAAGCCCTAATGCCACCGGTCAAGCTTGTTAATTGTGTTCCCATAATTCTATATATCAATCCTTGTGTCATTAGTAGTCGTTGTGCCTAGAGGAACAAGGAATGATGGAGATCCTAATGGTACGAATCCTGAATCAGAATATTTGAGTGTTCCTCAATTCTCGGTGATCCCTCTTTTCTCCATATGATTCATTTATGATCATTCGAAGAATGATATCAATACTCAATCAACTAATTTTCTTTCTTCGCAAATTTTACCAAGCATTGGATCAATGCTTATGATTGTCGCTACTCAACACTCCTGTTTAAGCTCACCAAATAAAACCAAACAAACATATGACACATAGGTTAGAAGCAGACGAATAAAAGAAAAGAACAAATGAGAACATATGTAGGATTTCAGATCTGATAAGAAAAAAAAATTACAAGCTCTTTATTCTCTTCCATGTCTAAGCAAAAGGATCAAATTGAAATAATTTAAACACAAGGGTAGATGATGATTGCTAATTGTGTTAGCTACAATCTAAGGTAGTGTACTTATCGATGCAGTCTAGCACTAATGGCGAGTATCAAGGTCATATTCCTCGGGAAAGTGAAAGCCTAGAGTTACTCCTTCGTTCTTTGTTATATTAACCTAAAATGAGTGATGAATAATTTCTAAACTAACTAATAGCTACAAGCTAAGTTCTAAGGGAGATGCAGGAGTAATTGATAACTAAAATAACTATGACAAGAAAGCGAACCCAAAGGGAACCTAAACTAGTTGGCAATCAAACAAAAGATAAAGGATTGGTGAGTCTAATTATGCTACCCGTGGATGAATTCTTAACCGAATTCGGTTTCTCTCTTGAGATAACTGAATTCCTAAATCTAATAACCTAAAGTTGCATTCTCTTCCTAACGATTGATTCTTAAATTAGCATTAAGCTTTAATCCGCCTCTATTAAGCTTTGTTAATTCTTAATCCGGCTAGTTAATTATCCTTATCTCTAAGCGATTATTAACTAGTTCTTGATATTCAAAATTCCAATTGCCAAATGGACTTCTCAATCACACAAAGCAATCTAAACACACAATTCACAACGTCTCATGAACAATGCATTATCTTATTAATACTGAAAGCAAGAAGAATACAAAACTAACCCAAACAATCCATCAATATAATACTAAGCCAACATAGTGAAGAAATCCCAATGGATTTAATCAATCTAGCTAATCATGTTCATTATCAAAATCCACAAGAATTCAATTACAATAATGAGTAAAGGTAGAGAAACCCGATTACACCCTTGGATGAGAGTAAATAGCCCCAATTCCTCTTGCTCAAATTGAATCGATTCTTGTTCCTCCTGCTCGATATGAAAACCAATCAATGAACCTCGCCCAATCTTTAATCTTTGAAGGGAATCCAATTGAAACCTTGAACCAAGTCTCCTTTTCCCTTGGTTTCAGCTCAGAAAACCCTTAGGGAGAGTAAAGTTAGGGTTTGGGATGTTCTCCCCTGCTCTCCTCTCTCTCTTTCCTCTCTTCTTTCTTTTAATTAATTCCCCATATTGCCGCCAACACGACCATGCCGATGCCCGTGTTCCCAACACGGGATGGTGTTTATGCCCGTGTTACTCTTTATGGTCATGCTCCCTAAAAACTTCTTTTTCTTTGATGTTTGGTGCACCCAACACAGGCGTGTTGGTGCCTGTGTTGGGAACACGGCCAGTGTTGAAACCAACACGGCCATGTTCCGCTTCCTCATGCGCATACTTAGCTTGTTTCGGCAGCTTCGGCGTCCAATTATGCTCCAATTCTTCCCTTTATCATTCTTTGACTTCTTTTGGACTTAATGCACATAAACAGATGCATAGGGTGAGTGTTGGGACCAATTCACATCCAAATGTCCATAAAATCAATCTTAAAAATCCCATTTAGATGTGTGTATCTTACGCACATCAAATAACCCCATACTTAGCTCATTGCTTGTCCTCAAGCAATCAAAAGTAAAATAAGGAGAATAAACCATTGAGGAACAACACTTAAACTGACGGACAAACTAGAGAGCTCTTGCACATATCCTTAACAAGCATAAGTCAAGCAAAAAGAAACGAAGCAATTAATTCAATCATCACAACCAAGATGCTATTGATCCACAAAATACTATCTCAACAAAATTATTCAGAACCAACTCCTCACAAGATTCACTCTAAGTCACTCAAAGTGTTTAAAGGGTAGTGTTTAATCGCTCAATGCATCAACTACTGTCTTACTTATTATATGCTTGCTCTTAAATCCTACTCCTACCACTTATGGAGAGTCAACAACCATGTCAAGAGGTCTTTATAAGGGTTGTAATGGGGATTAGGTAAGGGTAGGTAAATTTGGTCAGAGTTGAACCTATGGTGTTCTGCAATGAAATACACGACCTGCACACAAGTCACAATAATCACAAGGGGTAAACAATGGATAGTAGTCTAAGGTGGGAAATAGGAATCAAGTTAAAATGTAAACTCCGAAAAGCAATTAAATAATTAGCTCACTTACTTCCTTTCTTTTCATCACCCATCCCTCTTATTCTTCTTGTTATTTTTTTTTCTTCTTTTTCTTTTACTCTTTTTTTCATAAGGGAAGAACATTCACATAATAGAGTGAATTTCTTTTGGATTGAAGAAAGCTGCTACAAGATTCCACATTATTCCCAAGACAAAAATTCCCAATAAAAACAACTCATATGCAAAATCATAACCCAAAGCAGAATAAAACTAAATGGTAATGGAATATGATAAAAAAATGGTGAAAGAAGGGGTTATCTACAGAATCAATAAACGAATGACGGCTATTTGGCTAGAATGAAAAACCTAAGTGCCTCTATCATACCAAAGTGTTAAACTCTCCTTGTGGCCCTCATAAGTATTACCGAGCAAGTTCTAAAAGTAAAGACAGTAATTGGCACTCTCAACAAGAAATAAATACAAGCATATAAAGTGTATGCTTACAATTTAGGCTTAATTTCTCACAAGTGTGCTTTTGAGTAGGTTCCAAACAAAAATCATCAAAACATAATTAAATAAACCAAAGCAACTTAGTGCAAAACTCATACTAATTATCTTACATTCTTCCGCAAAACTCAACACTATTGGTTTTACCCGATCATATCGACATAAACAGGATTTCAAAAGCAAGTCAACAGTAAGAGCATCGATACAAAGTGAAAAATTTTCAAAATTTTACAAAAAATTGCACAAAGAATAAACAAATAACTAAGATGGGATAAATATCACCCAGCCCACACTTGAAGGACACATTGTCCTCAATGTACAAAATATAAGAAATGAAAAAGGAAAAAGAAACTAATACTGCCCTGACTATGGCTCCAGAGTGAAAAGAGGTGCATCAGCAGGTATATCAGGGCGTTGGCTAGTCTGTGGTAGAGGAGTGGCTACAAATAATAAAAGAAAGACTTAAAATTGAAACTGAAAGAAAAATTAAATAAAATATGAAAACTAAAACTAATACAATGGTTCAAAACAAAAGGTTAAAATATTATAGATTAAAGATAAAAATTGGGGTGCCTCCCAAAAGCGCTTCTTTTTTATGTGATGAGTCTTCTTAGCTGGACTAATAGTGAAAAGCAAATGGGCATGATCGACGACCATCCATCTTTCTTCCAAGCAAATGGCTTCAAGTATCCGCTTAGAAGGATAATCGTCAATTTCCTCTTCCCGACTATCAAGCAAGCTGCCAGTATGATGGGCAAAACTCGCTCCTCGTATAATTGTGCGTAGTCATGATGCCGTAAGGGCTCTTCCAATTTGAAAGCTAAAGTTTTACCAATTAGAAGGATTGACGGTTGGGCAATTTCTTCAGGAACGTTGATGGTTTTCTCTAGTCCTTGGCTTGGTTCACTTGCTAGAAGAAACTCAAGCTCCTCCAAGACTTCTTCATTGGATAACTCGTGCTCATCTTCCATCATCGAAGGGACTTGTGGAAAATCCACCAAAAATTCCTCTAACTGCAACTCAAAGATCATCAATCAGACGCTCCTATTGGTAGTCTTTTAGAGGGATCATGTTTGCCTCTTCCTTTTCTAGTTCTATCTCCATGTTCAAAGAGTCGTCCTGCACAGAAGCATCATCGTCAAACATAATAGATAACCCAGAAAAATTCTCACCTGAATGCAAAGTGACGATGCTCAAGTGTCCCTCAGATTTAGTAGCGTTTGATGGAGTTCCCAATTGCTCTTCAGCTAGTAACTTGAAGATTAAGCCTACTTGATGCTCTATGTTCTTAATCGAGGCTTGTTGATCTTCAAATATCCTCTCTGTTTGTTAGAATTTATCCTCAAGTGTAACACCCCCATTACATGCTAACCAATAGACATTAGCCAGAAAACATACAAGCGTCGTAGACTATATACTACATGTAGATAGGTCAATATGCAGATTGTTAAGAATCAAGACACAAGGTTATTAACATATAAACATATGATTATACTTAAACATCATTTAACAAGTATTCAAAACATCTTCTTATGCCTTACAAGGCACACTTCTATATACATCGCATAACTGCATACAAAATGCATCGGAGGAGACTCCACAAACCGGCCCAACTGATGTAATCGCTAAAAGCTAGACTTTGGATACAACCAACGGATGCACTACTATTTACAAACCTGAAAAGAAAAATTTTGGAGAGGGATGAGCCTCCAGCTCAGTAAATAAATAATCAACACAATCTATATCACATACACTTAATACAATTTCCACCCAATCACAAAACTTACCATGATTCATAGTTTAGGTATAAATTCATACCATTCTACTCAATTCAGTACAACCATCATAGAAGAAATACAATTCAACAATTATGGTTAGTTCTCACGGCTTGTGGATCCCCTTTAATGTGCTGCTCCGCCTCATCCTCACCCATCGCACACGTAAGCTGCTCCACCTCATCCTCACATTATACACTTTTATAGCCTCTCTAGGCTTTAGCCTCCCAAGGCTTTATATATATATATTTTTTTTCACAGGGGAATCCACCATTCACATTCACATGCACATATGCACTTAACATCACAATTCAATCATTTCACTTATATCATATTCAAGCAATAACAATTGTTCCACTCAACACCAATCATTTCCATCTCATTCATTCAAACACAACACAATATTAAGCAAACACAACCATTCGTAGAACATTTGATTAAATATATGGATATAGCAAATATTAACTATTTACTTACTCAAAATACACTTATTCCTTTAGCATATAAGAACCTCCTTTCTCCACAACTTCCTTTCCAGGCCTTTGAGTACCTGTCAACACATTCATCAATTCACATTTCATGCATATTCCAAATATTCATGTAAATGCTAGTTCTAATGCATTACAAGATCATCCCCTCTCTAATTCATATTAACTCTTCCTCTAAGACTCTCAATTATTGTTTTAATATCATAGAAACATTTTCCATATAGTTAAATACCAATTTAACTTAAATTAACATCAAATAAATTGCATAAAACTAATCTCCAACATCTCTGTTTTCTAGACAGAATTTAGTACCAAGGTATATTTATTTCTGGGCAAAATTGGCTTAATATAAAAATCTCATATTAAATAGACATATCCGTCTATGCGTCTAGTTTCATCTCCAAAAAGAATTACTCAATTCCGACTTCTATAGATTTAATTATCTTCAAATTACTAAGCAAGGGTCATACGGCTAGTTGTACCCGAGCAGAAATCTGTTTGCTCAATTTAAGCAACCAAAACGGCAAAAATAGCAAAATCACAAAACTACAAAGTTATAGAAGACTCTTCAAAATTTCCATAGACACCAATTAAGCTTAATTTGGACTCATATAACCCATGTTATGCCTAAAATACAAACATCTAAATGGGGTTTTTAAGATTGATTTTATGGACATTTGGATGTGAATTAGTCTCAACACTCACCCTATACGTATGTTTATGTGCATTAGGTCCAAAAGAGGTCAAAAGATGCTAAAGGAAAGAATTGGAGCATAATTGGACGTCAAAGCTACCGAAACGAGCTAAGTATGCCCATGCGGAAGGTTAACATCGCCGTGTTGGATTCAACACTTTAGATGCGTCAAAGATGAAAGAAAAAGAAGCTTTTAGGGAGCACGGTCACAGAGACTAACACGTCCAGGAACACCAGCCCGTGTCCCCAACATGGCCAGGGATACGGCCGTGTTGGCGGCGACAGGGGGTATTAATTAAAAGAACGAAGAGAGGAGAGGGAGGAGGCGGCTAGGGGGAGAACGTCCCAAACCCTAATTTTTCTCTCCCTAAGGGTTTTCTGAGCTAGAACCAAGGGAAAAGGAGACTTGGATCAAGGTTTTAATCGGATTCCCTTCAAGGATTGAAGATTGGGCAACGTTTGTTGATTGGTTTTCAAATCGAGCAGAGGAACAAGAACCGATTCAATTCGCCGTGGATCTTGGGGCTCTCCATCCAAGGGTCTAACTTTCGGTTTTCTCTACCGCTATTGTTGTACCGATTTGAATTCATTTTGACACGAAGATGATTAGCTAGATTAAATCCATTGGATTTCTTTACTATGTTGGCTTGATATTATATTGTTGGATTGTTTGGTTGTTGTATTCTTCTTGCTTTCGAAATTAATAAGATAATCATTATTCACGAGACGCGTTGTGAATTGGGTGTTTAGATTGCTTTGTGATTGAAAGTCCATTTGGCATTTGAATTTGAATAGAAGAACTGGTTAACAACGCCAGAGACAAGAAGCTTAATAGAGGCGGATTAAAGCAACGCCAATTTGAATCAATCGTTAGGAAGAGATTCCAACTTTAGGTTATTAGACTTTAGGGGTTATCTCGAGAAAGCCGAATTCTGGTTGAAATAAATCCGTCCACCGGCAGCATAACCAGATTCAACATCCTTTATCTTTTGTTTGATTGCCAACTAGTTTAGGTTCCCTTTGGGTTTGCTCTCTTGCCTTAGTTATTTTAGTTATCAATTACTCCTGCGTCTCCCTTAGAACTTAGCTTGTTGCTATTAGTTAGTTTAGAAATTATTCATCACTTATTTGAGGTTAATATAACAAAGAACAAAGGAGTAACAAATAAATGATGAATAATTTCTAAACTAATTAATAGCTACAAGCTAAGTTCTAAAGGAGATGCAGGAGCAATTCATAAATGAAATAATCAAGACAAGGAGACAAACCCAAAGGGAACCTAAACTAGTTGGCAACCAAACAAAAGATAAAGGATCGGTGAGTCTAATTATGCTACCCGTGGGCATTTATTTCTTAATCGAATTCGCTCTCTCTCGAGATAACCAAATTCCTAAACCTAATAACCTAAAGTTTGAATCTCTTCCTAACGATTTATTCTTAAATTAGCATTAAGCTTTAATCTGCCTCTATTAAGCTTTGTTAATTCTTAATCCGGCTAGTTAATTATCCTTATCGCTAAGCGATTATTAACCAGTTCTTGCTATTCAAAATTCCAATTGCCAAATGGACTTCTCAATCACACAAAGCAATCTAAACACACAATTCACAACGTCTCATGAATAATGCATTATCTTATTAATACTGAAAACAAGAAGAATACAAAATTAACCCAAACAATCCAACAATATAATCTCAAGCCAACATAGTAAAGAAATCCCAATGGATTAAATCAATCTAGCTAATCATATTCATTCTCAAAATACACAAGAATTCAATTACAACAAAAAGCAAAGGTACAGAAAACCCGATTACACCCTTGATGAGTAAATGTTTCAAATCCTTTTGCTCCAATTGAATCGATTCTTGTTCCTCTTGCTCGATTTGAAAATCAATCAACGAATCTCGCCCAATCTTTGATCCTTCAAGGGAATCCGATTGAAACCTTGATCCAAGTCTCCTTTTCCCATGGTTTCAACTCAAAAAACCCTGAGGGAGAGAAAAATTAGGGTTTGGGACGTTTTCCCCTGCTCCCTCTTTTTCTGAAGAAAATCCGATTGAAACCTTGATCCAAGTCTCCTTTTCCCTTAGTTTCAACTCAGAAAACCCTTAGACAAAGAAAAAGATGAGTTTTTAATGTTCTAACCCTAGCCGCCTCCTCTCTTTCCTCTCTTCGTTCTTTTAATTAATTCCCCCTATCGCCTCCAACACGGCCGTGTTCTTGGCCATGTTAGGGACACGGGCTTGTGTTCCTGGCCGTGTTACTCTCTGTGGTCGTGATCCCTAAGAACTTCTTTTTCGTTGAGGTGTGATGCACACAACACGGCCCGTGTTTGTTCCCGTGTTGGGAACACGACCTGTGTTGGTTCCCGTGTTGAGAACACAGCCAGTGTTGAAACCAACACGGCCACGTTCAGCTTTCTCATGCTCGTACTTAACTTGTTTCGGCAGCTTTGACGTCCAATTATGCTCCAATTCTTCCCTTTTTCATTCTTTGACTTCTTTTGGACCTAATGCACACAAACATACGCATAGGGTAAGTGTTGGTACCAATTCACATCCAAATATCTATAAAATCAATCTTAAAAACCCCATTTAGATGTGTGTATTTTATGCACATCAGGGACCTAAGTGATGGAATTCTAAGGTTGATTTTATAAACTACCAATCTTGCTACTCGTGCCTAAATCCTGAATCAAACTCTGCTCCTCTCTCGAGCTCACTGAGTTTCTAAATCTGCACTAACCTAATGGAATCTCTTCCTATCAGATTAGCATTAAGCGTGATTTAGAACTGTTAAGAGTTGTTAATTCTTAATCCAGCAAGTGAATTAGCCTTATCTATAAGTGTTAATTACCAGTTCTTACTATTTAATTTCCAGTTGTAAAGAGCATTTCTTAATGCAAGAAACAACCCAAAGGACAATTAATTTAACGTCTCAAATTAATTGAATCAAATTTTATTTAAACAGTAAGAAGATTACAAAAATGGTAGATAAAAAAATCCAATATTTAAACACAAACCATCAACAAAGATGAACCCCAATGGGTTCGGCAATCTTTGCTTGAATCCTCAAAATCAATCCTTTGAACTGACGTTGGTCTCCCAAAATGTCAAGAATAGAGGTGCAGAAGTGAGGGGTTGCGCACGTAAAGAAGTTTAGAAACCAGAAGCGGAACACTGTCTCGTTTTGCATGTGCCTATTTATAGACAGAACTGCCTTCGCTGTGCCATGGCCTGTGCCACAGTCCGTGCAATAGGTACCAACCTCCATGAAATGCAAAATTTCTGAAATTGTCCAGAGGAGGTCGTGCAAAAGCCTCAAAACTGCGCGCGTACAAGGAACTGAGTCCGATAAGCATCTAATATGCGTAAATCATCCAAATAGCTTGGTTTCTGCCCGTAAATCAATCAATCTCTATAGAGGAGTCTGAAAACCTAAAAAATTCATAAACATACCACAGTGCGATCAAACATGAATAAATATGACTCAAATACGCGAATAAACGACTGATAAACAGTCAATAAACATGCATAGAATCATCTACATCAAACTACCCTACACTTGAGAGTTTTCTTGTCCTCAAGCATTCAACAACTCTCTCCTCAAACAGAAACCAAATGACTCAATCAAATACATTGCAGAAGGTTAACTCAAAACAAGTCTCGAAACTCCGTGATGAATTTCCTTAAAACCCCCAAATCACTAAATCCTTGAGACAAATAACAAAGTTAATAAAGCTGCTAAAATTAAAATGATAAACTATCTAAACTGAGAATTTGAGAACCATGCCTTACAAGATGTCACTCGAAACACACAAGTGTATATAGGTGAGAAGAATATTGCCAAGCTCTCAACGCAAAAGTACAAAACAAAGTACTTACCATAGGCTTGCTTATAGATCCGATCTCCACTATTGTGAAATATATAATAAACATGATCAAAGGGTCTTGAGCTAGGTTGTAATAGGGTTAATGGTAAGGTACGAAGAATTATGGAAAGTAAGCTGAAAGTCGCTGGAAAATTATGCAGGTAATGCAAGAATATGGCCAAGGATCAAACACTGTACCAAAATTAAACAATAAGTTCTAATAATAAGATGATGCTCGAACTAAACCCTTATTCTTAAAATTTTTTTTTCTCCTACAACAACAAAATGCAGGATGAAGTAATACAATGCTCAATGAAAGTAGTAAAATGATATGTATCATTTTTGGATTGAAGGGAGCATCTATGAAAAATCAAGTAACTTAGTGAATATATGCGAATTGATCCAAAATAAAATACAGCATAAACGTACATTATTTCCAGCAATAATAGTAGAAAGAATGGTGGAATGAATAGAAGTGGTAAAATGAGTGTCAGATTTAATTTATAATGAAAGAAAAAGGCTAAGGCTCAAAATGGGTTCATGAAGGGAAAAAACCGGGTTAGGCTTTTGGCCAAGTTATGTAATACCTAAGTGCCCAAATCATCTCATGACTATCAACAATTCATGTAATCTTAAAAGTCATCACAAAGCAAGGTTTAGAAAGAAAAATTCTGCACAATGCTCACTAATCAAAAACAGAATGGTGCATAAAGCCTCACCATTGAGTGGGATAAAATTGCATGAATTCTCAAACCAGAATTTAAACAATTAAACAATCTAATACGCATCAAAATTAACAGTGTTCTATATCCAAGATAAAGTGAAATGAAAGGATTAAGGAAAAACACAAGTTTTACCTGGCTTGATTGAAACTAAGAGATTCGTTCATTGCCTTCTTCCCACATAGATTCGATACAAGCAATAAGGGTCCATTCAAAAGAAAGAAAATCATTAACTACTCGATTAAAACAAAACTCAAGATAAGGACAGTAATAATGAACAGACTCAATCAATAAGCGAAATTAAAATAAGATAAAAACAGCAAAGATAAAATTGGTACCTGCACAAATCTATGGTACCTACCCCACACTTGTGAAAAACATTGTCCTCAGTGTGAACAAGGTAGGCACTCCAAAATAAAAAGAATAAAATATGTAAAATGAAGTTAATTATGGGAGTCCATAAAAGAAATTGGAAAACTAAGAGAAAAACAAGATGACAAAAAGAGATAAAAACTAGAAAGTCTACTAGATACTGCCCTTGATGTGTACTTTAACACTTCTAAATATGTTAGTCCTCAAAATTACGTACGAGCATCAAGTAGGCTAACTCCTGCAAAATGCAAGAATAAACACATCCCAAGCAACATCTAGTAAAAGGTTCAATAAGATAGCATGTCCTCAATATCAAACTCACTAAAAACATACTGAAATATCTAACTATAAATAACTATATAAAATAAAATAAAAAATGTCCAAAAATTCATAGATGGGAATGCCTCCGGGGCGCTTCTTTGTTCAAGTCGTCAGTGGGCAAATTAAGAAGGTAGGCTCAATGTAAGCTGCGGCTCGAGGCATATAAGCGCAATAAGAAGGTCTGATGTGTGCGGTAGATGACCAAGGAGGCACTCTCTGGACCGATTTGGGATGTCCATTCATCCACTCCGAATTCCGGCTAGTGACCTGTCAAAAACAAACTTCACAGTTACCCTTCTCGGGTCTATCATAGCACAAAGTCTCATGTTGATACAAGTTGTTTTTTTCATATGAATAACACATACTAATAGGGGAAGAAACATGTATAGCATCATCCATTTGTACATCTTGTAGTTGTGTATTACATGCAAGATCAATTCCATCAATACTACAAATGGCATGAACATGGTCGGTGGAAGAACTATCAAATGAGGGTAAACTAAAAGTGACACAGTCATCCCCTACATTAAGTTCTAACTTCCCCTCAAATACGTCTATTTTAGCTCTAGCTGTGGCAAGGAAAGGTCTCCCCAAAAGTAATGGTACACCATGCTCATTGTCCATATCCAAAACCATAAAGTCCACAAGAAATATGAACTTATCTACTATAACTAGCACATTTTCCATAATTCCACTAGAAAGCTCAACAGAACGGTCAGCTAATTGAATGCACATCCTATTGGATTTTACCTCCCCTAAACCTAGCTTATTAAATAAACTAGTGGGCATGACATTTATACTAGCCCCCAAATCAGCTAATGCATCATCAACACACAAATTACCTAAAGTGTAGGGAATAGTGAAACTCCCTGGATCGTGACGTTTCTCTGGCAACTTGCTCTGAAACACCGCTGAGCACTCCTCGCTAAGCTGAACATAGGCGACCTCCTTCAACTTTCTTTTTCTGCTAAGTATGTCCTTTAAGAACTTAGCATACTTCGGCATCTGCTGCAATGCATCAATAAAAGGCAAGTTAATATGCAGTTGTCTAAAAATATCTAAAAACTTACTGAACTACTCTTTCGCCTCTACTTGTTTAGCTCTAGCAGGATAAGGAATCTTAGGTTGATATTCCCTAACTGGAATTGATTTCACCTTTTGTCCCTCAGGTTCCCTAACCTTACTGCTTGCCCCAACCTGCACATCAATAGTGGCGTCATCAAAAACAGGCTTAGAAGGACCTGAAACTAACTTACTTGAATGCAAAGTGATGGCATTCATGTGCTCCCTCGGGTTATACTCAGTGGTGCTCGTGAGCGCTTTTTGCTACCTCTTAGACAACATCTTAGAGATTTGGCCAATCTGGGTCTCCAAGTTCTGAATCGAGGCATGTTGGTTCCTAAGTGCACTATCAGTTTGCTGGAACCTCATCTCTGTAGACGTCACAAACTTCATCATAAGCTCCTCTAAATTTGACTTCTTTTCTAGTAGAA